>NC_057801.1:589164127-589166502 GCF_018294505.1 Triticum aestivum | reverse complement strand
AATTCCAACTGCTGACGAGCCCTCCGCCCAGCACCTGTCGTCCTTCTCGGTGAGCTCCCTTCCACCCCATCTCCTACCCCCTTTCCTTTTGTTTTTAAACTTATTTGGATAGATTTGTGTGCTATGAGTTCTATGAACTTATTTGAATGATTTGTTTCAGCTGATGGGCATGTTGGCAGCCGGCATGGCTGCCGTGCCGAGCACTGTGCGCATAGCAGTGGAGGTCCTGTATGGAGGCATTCCTAGAGAGGAGACACACTTTGAGCAGGAGCCAACAACGGAGGATTGGTCAGAGGAGAGGAGCAGCGCCGATATGTTACACCAAACACAAGCTTAATAGACATGTCTATATGACTAGCAATAAAGGTAATCTAGTCAATAATAATGATAAGGTTGCATGGTCTACATAACTTGAGAGACATGTCCATATGTGTAATCAGTTCTAGCATGTAGCTGGTTTTTCTAAAGTCTTGAATAAACTCAAGGACATGTTTTAAAAAATTATGACCGTTAGTCGGGATGGTTTGTGGGGAGATACATTGACTATAATTCAACTTGGAAAATTTATTTCTGAAAATGTATGTCTATTTACATAGGTGGATACTAATGTAAACATGAATGTTAATTCAGTAGTCAACTCATAAAGTTAGGTGGATCCTAGTTATATGCAGGTATGACATATTCTACAAGAAGTAGCCTAAGGACTACTTGCTTTACTGTTATGCGCATGTTTCATAAGATGACATACTTTAACTTTTAACTTCTATGTGTTCTCTGTCGAACTTATGTTGTTACTAAGCAATTAATGTCTGGATTTGTGTTTAAACTACCACTGATGTTGCCATGCTACCATTGATGCTGCTATACTACGGATGTTGTTGTTGTACTACTGTTGCTGAATGTTTCCTTTACATTGATCCTAATTATATGCAGGTATGACATATTCTACTACATGATGTTTCTAAGAAGTATGCGGCTGCAGATTCAGTTAGATTGTTTCATTAAAAAATACAACTATATATTTTGCAAAAGTAATGTATTAGCAGAAGATTCTCCTAAGATTATGATGCATATACTGGAAAATAATTTCTACTAATTAGAATTTCCTTGGACGAAACTAGAGGAATTATGCAGGAGTCCCCTTTCTACAAATTGAAATGAATGAAGGAGCGGGCGGTGGCGATGGAGTAGTTGTAACGGCATTCGGTGTTTCCGTTCCTTCCATGTGAAACATACAAAGGAGAAGACAATGCTGTGGAGCAATTTGTAGCCTCGGCATGCATGTTGGGATTCTTCGTTTTCGACGCGCTGCCAAAATTTTCGGTGAAAATCCACATGACTTGTCAAAATTTTGGCCTTGTTTGTAAGGAAACAAAAACTTGAGGGTGCTCGTTGCAGGCCTTGTTTGGATGGAAAGAAAAACTTGAGGGTGCTTGTTGCAAAATGTTAGGGTCTTGGCTGCTTTTTAAAATAAGCTTTTGCCCCCTTTGTAAACTAGTAAGCTTGCACGTGCAACACATGTCTCATTCAAGTTCAGAATGTGAATATGCAAAGCTTCGAATGTCAATCCACATTAATTCCACTATGCAATGACATGTAGCACCTTCCATATACTATGTAGTTTAAATCATGGTAGGATCTACCTAAAGCTTATATCCATTAGACAGATGACATCTGGTGCAACACCGAGCCGACATGTGGTTCCATTGGAGAATGAGAATTTGACACGTGGAAAATCGTCATTGGTTCGGGCTGTTAACGGGTTATTGAATCCAAACGTGTGATTACCCTTGACGAAAATACTTCCATGACGCCCATTTATCGTCATGGAAGTGGACACTTCCATGATAATAATTTGAATATTGTCATGGAACACTTCTACGATAGCACATGTATGACTATTTTGATTTTTTTCATAAAATTTTCATAGATGTACATGCATGACAGAAAACGTAACCTACCATGACAAACACGTATCATCACAGAAGTGTTTTTTTGTAGTGAAAGTAGATATGTTTGAGATGTATCAGAGGAGAAAGCAAATTGATGTTAAATACCATTATGTTCAAGACATTGTTGCTCAAGGTAAACTAAATGTATGCAAGAATAGTACTGATGATAATCCCGCTGATATGATGACAAAGCCAGTTCATGTTGCTAAGTTTGAGCTTTGCTTAGACTTAATTGGTATAACTCAATAGCCCTAGTGGTTGTTTGGCGCCGAAAGTGTGTTCTTTGTTTGTTCAGGAAAAAAGTTATTATTGATGCTACAAGATGGAATTTGTCTCAACGTGGAGTATGTTATTATGTGCTCCAAATTTACATATATAACTATACGGCTAACTTCTGATGAGCGGAGCGGAGGCCCGTCGCCG
>NC_057801.1:589156173-589163930 GCF_018294505.1 Triticum aestivum | reverse complement strand
AGCTACGGACAAGTATTGACCTTGGTTGTTGTGATATATACCTCTTGTAAGTCGCCGTACGGGATAATTGAACCGTTGTAAATTCCCGATGTTTTTAACCTCTCTTGACAAAATGAAGATCGTGTGGCTGACACCTATGGTTTCCGCCCTTCGTGTTGGAGGGGTCTTCCACATTTTATTCTTGTGTCCCCTATGGGTTTTATTCCACTCAGCCACGCAACTAAACCTAGGAATAGTTTCTAATCCAAACCAAATCTAGTCCAATCCGTACATGTATAAGTTCAATAGCCAAACCAAATCAATCCAAATAATAAGTGCTATAATCCAAACCAAACCAAATTGATCGTGTTTTCAAGCCAAACCCATCCAATCCATTCTGCAGATACAGTTTGAGACCAAAGTTTCAAACTATGTACATGCTCACATATTCACGTGGATAACTGTTAATGCAGCATCTCCCTGAATGTGCACATATGCTCATGCACATCGAAAGCAGTTGGTACAACGACGAAGCCATAGACTTCTAGTCATCGAACACTCCAACTGGTACGACCTATGCTGCCCCATGAAGAACCGCCGGCCATGGACGCACTAGGCACACTAAAGCGAGCTGTGGTGGCATCTCCCCTGACAATGCGCTACTGGTCCTGGGCATTGGCATGGATGCACCACGCACATTGGTCCACCTCGGCCGTGTCCTGTTGCTTCAGTGCGGCGCAGTCCACCGTGCAAGTCAGAGGATCAGACCGAGGGGATAGTAGGAGAGCTCGTGGTGCTCTGGGATAGCGCAGAAGCTACGGTGCGGCATGGGGCACAGCGGCACCACCGGTTCACCTTCAGAGCTTCACGACGGCAAGAGCACGAGTGGTCGGTGTGGTTCTTTGTCTGTGCGGTCAACCGTCATGCCGAGCCTCACCGGTGTGCCAAATATACCAGCCTGGTCGTGGCCAACCTCACACCCCAGTGAGTTGGTCAGAGATGTCCCCAATCGATGGCACAGTCGCCGAACCGATGACCAGTCATCACCACATTGATAGAGGTCCTCGGTGCCCTCAGCTCCATGGAGGTCCCCTAAAGGTTTCTCTTCCCTCGCCGATGAGCCATGCATTCTCATAGTCAGAGACCACGGCGCAATGCCCGCGGTCGACGGGCCCCACCACTGCGGTGCTCCTCCTCTCTCCCACCACTACGGTGCACGTAGAGACCACGGCCGCGCAGCACGCGCGACAGCGGCAGTGGGAACCGGTGACTCCTAACCCAGTCACTCGATTTGGTTTTCATCCATGGGTGTATTGTTTGAGACCGATCTGTCTCTGTCCAAACCAATCCAAATCAGTCCAATAATTGGTACTCCCTCCTTTCCAATTTATAGGGCTCAATTCAAAAATCTCACCAATCAAGGTAGATGGTGAGTGGTGGAATATTTTTTGTAGTTTTGCAAAAGCACCTAATTAATGCTCTTGTTTTTCTCAAAAAATTATGTTTATCAATGCATTAATTGCAATGCATGCATGCATGCATTAAGTACATGCATTGGTCAGTTTTCTCTTAATACTTGCATGCAATGATTTAATGCACCTTGGAATCTGAACATGTGATGAAAAACAACCAAATTAAGCCTTATAAAATGGAAAAAGTAAAATTTTGAGATAAGCCCTATAAACCGGAAAGGAGGAAGTACAGTCCAGTCCAAACCAAATTAATTAGGGGCTTAGCCCATTCCATCCAATCTGAAGGCAGACCAAAAGGCAAACTGTACTGAAACTGTAGTTTCAGTCCAAACCATTCCCAGGTTTACGCGCAACCTTGTCCTCCTCTGGAGCTCACACATCCGATCGAGCCCGGTGCCTCCTTCGGCGTCGGGCGGGGCTCCTCTTCCTGCAGTTGCTGCTTCGGCCTATGACCGACTGCCTCGTCTCCGATCTGTGCTCCGGCGGCATGGTATTGCTCGGAATTTGGCTAGCGCGAAATCCCTGCATCTTATGCTGGCAGCAGTGACACCCACGGGTGTCATCCTCTTTCTGGAGGGGCTGCCATGGCCATTATCCATGCCCCTGTTCGAGCATCAGGGGAAACCCTAGGACCGTTCTTTTTGACCAGACGATGATGGCGTCCTGGTGTTGTTCTCCTTCATGAAGGCATTGTCTTGATTTGCTTGCGGCGTCCTCGGTGCTGGATTGGAGATGCTTGGTCGTTTGATTGTTGGTTAGATAACTTCTCTAGTCGGCGAGTTTAGATGTGTTCTTTTTTTGTTTTTGGGTCGAGCATCTCTTGTTTCTCCGCTTCTGGCACCATGTTCACGCCCCTTGCGTGCGTGTCATGTGTTGTAACACCTCATGTACTCATTCTATTTTCATCTATCAACGAAATGATACGCAAGCTTTGCGTATTCCAAAAAAAGCAGTTATACTACTAAAGTTATAATTAGATCCGCTTATTACCGTATCAACGGTTTGCCATATGCCCATAAATTTTTCTTTTTGGAAGTCGATGCTAAAGATCCACGCAACACCTTGATTTGAGCGTCAGAAAACTTTTTATATTAATGTCAATGCTAAGATCTGCGTAACACCTTGATTTGTTTTCCATTTTATTTTGAAATTTCAAAGAGCGGGGTGAGGGGTAGGAGCCTCTCCGCCTGAATTTTTTATATATAGGAGCGGACCAAAGCCTGAATAAGGGTTTTACCGGGGGTTATGAAGAATGAAAAAGCCTGAATGATGTTTGCATAGGCACCAATAGCATGACAGCAGATACGTCGGGGCCGAGCGCTCCGGGACGATGCCACCGGCAGGCATTTTCATTCCCTTTTTCATTTTGATTGGTAAGCAGATCCTGAAAAAGCATCTACAGACATACTGTAAATGCAAGTGGTGATGTCCAATGTAGCAACCCGATGCATGAATCAAATAATTGAATCGGGAGGCAACTCTGACTCGTCGTCGATCGACTGTACTCACTCACCATAGAACTCTGAATCGGGAGGCAAGTCAGATCGAGTATACAACAAAACAGAAAAATCCTTGACCTCCCATCGCAGGCAGAGTGATCTAGTATCACCCGCACCGCTCGCACGCTAGGCAAGATCGACCAACTCACTCACTCACCATGGAACTCTCCTTGGCCTCATCCCTTCCCCTCCTCCTCCTCCCTCTCCTCCCTCTTCTCTACTTTCTCTACCTGCGGCCGGACCCCAAGAAGCAGCCTCGTGGGCATGGCCTCAAGGTCTACCCCATCCTCGGCACGCTGCCGCACTTCGTCAAGAACCAGGACCGCTTCCTCGAGTGGTACACCGGCGTCATGCAGGGCAGCCCCACGCACACCCTCGCCTTCAAGGTGCCCGGCCTCACCGGCGGCGCCATCACCGCCGACCCGGCATGCGTCGAGCACATACTCAAGGCTAACTTTGGGAATTACCCCAAGGGCGAGCTCTCGGTCTCCATGCTCGAGGACTTCCTCGGCCACGGCATCTTCAACTCCGACGGCGAGCAGTGGCTGTGGCAGCGCAAGGCCGCCAGCTACGAGTTCAACAAGCGCTCGCTGAGGAACTTCGTGGTCGACGCCGTCCGCTTCGAGGTCGTCGAGCGGCTGCTGCCGCTGCTCGACCGCGCGGGGCGCGACGGGCGGACGCTGGACGTGCAGGACGTGCTGGAGCGCTTCGCGTTCGACAACATCTGCCGCGTGGCCTTCGGCGAGGACCCGGCCTGCCTCGCCGAGGAGAGCATGGCCGCGCCCGAGAGCGCGGAGTTCATGGCCGCCTTCAACGACGCGCAGAACACCATCATGGCCCGGTTCATGTCGCCTGCCAAGTGGCTGTGGCGCGTCAAGAGGCTACTCGACATGGAGCCGGAGAGGCGGATGCGCTCAGCGCTCGCCACGATCCACGGCTACGCCGACAAGATCGTCCGTGAGCGCAAGGAGAGAGGGGAGGCTGGGCTGGTCAGCAGGGACGACTTCCTGTCGCGCTTCGCCGCGGCCGGCGAGCACAGCGACGAGAGCCTCCGCGACGTGGTCACCAACTTCATCCTCGCCGGCCGCGACACGACCTCGTCCGCGCTGACCTGGTTCTTCTGGTTAGTGTCCACGCGGCCCGACGTGGAGGAGAAGATCACGCGCGAGATCCGCGCGGTGCGTGCGTCGGGCGACGGCGCGTCGTCGACTCTCAGCTTCGACGAGCTACGCGAGATGCACTACCTCCACGCGGCCATCACGGAGTCGATGCGGCTGTACCCGCCGGTGGCCGCCGACACGCACAGCTGCAAGGAGGACGATTTCCTCCCGGACGGCACGTTCGTCGGAAAAGGCTGGCTGATGACATACTGCGCGTTCGCCATGGCGCGGCTGGAGGGCGTCTGGGGCAAGGACTGCGAGGAGTTCAGGCCGGAGCGTTGGCTCGACGAGGAGGGCGCGTTCCGGCCGGAGAGCCCGTTTAAGTACGCGGTCTTCCACGCGGGGCCGAGGATGTGCCTCGGCAAGGAGATGGCCTACATACAGATGAAGTCCATCGTGGCGTGCGTGCTGGAGAGGTTCAGCATCCGGTACGCCGGCGGCGAGGGGCATCCCAAGCTCATAATGTCACTGACGCTGCGGATGGGAGGCGGCCTGCCGATGCAGGTGAAGAATAGAACAGGGGAGACTAGCTAGGATGCTTGGAGGAGTCCATTTTGTCACAAAACACAATTGCTCTGTACTCCATCTCTCTTGTGTTCTTGCTTGGTTCGGGCAAAAAATTACTAGAGGGTTTAAAGGTTTTCATTTACATCCGCAACTTTTAATAAACTAGTAATATGCTGGTATTTGTTCATGGCTCATTTGTGTTCAAGTAATTATTTGGTTATGTTTTGGGCGATGGTTCAGTACTTCAGTTACACATACAGTTCAGGAATTATCTTAACTTAACTTGTGGCAGAAACCATGGGACACGCCAGTCATGCGGCAGTTGTCGTATGAAACGTCTAGAAATGCTCAACTAGATCATTTTACAACTGTTCATGAGTTCCTTGATGAAGATGGCTCCATGAACTCGTTGTAGAAGTATTCTTTGTCCGAATCCATCGTTTGCTCCAAAGTAAACAACAAGAAAGTCAAAAAAAATGGCAATGACTTTTGGCTGAACACTTGTCGAACGTGGTGTCCGTCATGGATGGGGTCGATAGATAGTGGATGATACTTGGGCTACGGCCGGATCCATGGTGGAACGACGGAGTAGTCGAATGCGGAAAGGGCCAGCCAGGTGGAGCAGTGAAGGCCCGACAAGGCCCTGAGCGGTGGCCGGGATGGTACGACGAGGTCGTCGGCTGCCGAAGGAGCGGATATAGAGCACAAAGGAGAGAGACACGATATGGCAAAAGGTTCTCCATATGGGGTACTTTGTGCGGGTCAGGTGGGCCGGAGTCCGACGTGGTAGAGGGCATATGCTCGCAAACCTCTCAAACTTTTGGTGTCGATTTGTGGGATTTCGGACATCTGAAGCAGTGCAGGATGAACGATGTTGGGTGACAAAGAATGGCCGGGTAGACCGGTGTGGACATTTAGGAGCAGTTTTGTGGACTGCGTTGGAGTTGTCTTTATATTTTTTTCAAAAAAAAACATTTTGATCCATTCATGAACTGTTAATGAAGTATAAAGTACACTACAAGTAACAAAAATTACATCTTGGTCGAAAGACCACCTAGCGACAACTACAAGCACTGGAGTAAGTCGAAGGCATTGCCGCCGTCATCGCTCCTCCCTCATAGGAGCCAAACAGACCTTGTTGTAGTAGCCAACCAAAAAGTCATCATGTTAAGGCCACATAGGATCAGCGCACCAGAACAGCAACCGTACCTAGTGAAGAGAAGAGTAGATCGGAAGAATCCAACTTGTTGACAAGTAAAGGCAGACGAGCGACGTCCGAATCCACACGGATTCACCGAAGACAAACACCGAGGGGCGTAACCAGGCCCTAGGCTACCAGGGGCATGGCCGGGCCGTGGCAGGTCGTCTGTAGCAACCATAACACTATTTGGCACTATTGAGAGCAACTCCAACGAGGCGACCCATATCGTCCACACGTGTTTGTTTGGGTCGGCGTGGACAAAAAAGTCGGCCCAACGCGCCGACCCAAACGGACGCGCGCCCGCTTTTCGTCTGCTTGCCAAATTTGAGCCGGATTTGCGTCGGCGCGGACATGATATGGACGCGTGTGCTCGCCTTCTCCTCCCCCTGGGCCGCTGGTCGGTGGCAGCCTCCACCATTTCCCTCCATTCCCCCCCCCAAAACCCTCCCGCCCGTGCGTGCTCCCGCCGCCTGCCATGGACGACGACCTCGATGCCGCCGTCGGCCTCGCCTCTCTCGTCTCGTCCGGCACCACGACCGCCCCCTCCAGGAAAGGCAAGCCTCACGCCCCCCGCAAGACCGCCACCGTGCCCAAGCCGAAGAAGAAGTTGACGCCCGAAGAGCGGGCAAGGGAGTCGGTGAAGAGAAAGGGTCGGAGGCACGCGACGTACGCGAGGGACGAAGCCATCGCAGCGGCCGCCATCGCCGCCGCCGCACAGCTGGAGGCGACCAACGCCCGCGTTGCAGCGGCAACGAGGGAGGCGCTAATTCTGCTAGGGTTAAACCCTGGCCAGCATGGCCTCGTCAACGCTGCCGTGGTCGCGGCCAGCACCGGCTCATCTGCGTTCCCTCGTACGGTGTTGCCTGACTCACCTGCGCGACGCATCCGATACCCGGCTTCCACGTCTACCCGCAGGCCTCCCGACTCTTCGGGGAGTGCTCGCCCAAGGGGAGCGCGGTGGCACCTTCCACGCCCGTGCCCATGCCCATCGACCTCAACGCCACACCGGTGGCCGGTGGCTCGTCATCCGGAGGCGCGAGGAAACGCGCGCGGCACATGCCAGCCGACGTGCTGCCGGGCGCGCGCAACCTGTTCGACGGAATGCCGGCCTCCGGCGACGACGACTACATGCAAAACACCATCTTCGAGGGTGGTGCAGCAGCCGCTGGCGGTGCCGCTAGCACCGACTACGATCCCGAAGAGACACAAAGCCAAGATGGCCGAGGGTCATTCCCGTTCACGCCGTCCACCTTTGATCAAGATCAGGTGGCCTTCATGCATGATCAGGTCGGCCTGGACCTGGACGGCTTACCACTCGACCACGAGTTTCCAGAAGACTATGAACAAGAGGAATAGGATGAGTTTGACATCGAAGAGGAGCCTTTGTTCGAGGACAAGCTCGCCAACCAAACCGCCGGGGCGAAGCCGAAGCACAAGAGCAAGCGGATGAAGGCATACACGGCGGCCGAGGACAAGCTCCTTTGTAAGTGTTGGAGGGACATTGGGCAAGACCCCAAGGTCTAGCCGAACAAAAGGCATCAAATTTTTGGATTCGTGTCCATCGTGAGTTCCATGAGCGCAAGAAGTTTCCGCCGTACCAAATAGTAACACGCGTGGGTGGGTGTCCATTTCGAAGCGATGAGGGTGATCCAACAAGAGTGCATCAAGTTTTGTGCCACCCTTGAAAGCATCAAGGCATGCCCCGTGAGCGGCATCGGTATGCAAGACATGGTATGGTAGCAAGTGGCCCTCTTTTGTGTCATTCCGTTTATGCTTGCATGTCCATTTCCATATCCATTTTGCCAATATGCTTGCGTGCAATACATTTATAGGTATTCCAAGCTTTGGAGGCATTCAAGGTCCAACATGACGGCAAGTGCTTCAACCTCTCCCATTGTTGGAGGGTTGTCAAAGACGAGGAGAAGTTCAAGGCGCAATA
>NC_057801.1:589140417-589155888 GCF_018294505.1 Triticum aestivum | reverse complement strand
GTGGAGGAGGAAGACGGCGAGAAGCCACGACCGCGGGGGAAGACCAACTCCAAGAAGGAGGACAAGCGGGATGCATCATCGAACGCCTTGATTGCAAGCGTGGAGGGCATGACGAGCAAGAAGGACTCAAGGGATGAGGAGCGCCGGCGATACAAAGAAGAACAAATGAATGCCTTCATGGAGATCCAAAGGAGGAGGCTTGAGATGGATGCGGAGAAGCAAGCCAAGATGCTTGAGATGGAGGCGAAGAAGCAAGCCAAGATGCTAGAGATCGAGGCCGCCAACGCCAAGACCAAGGCGAAAGAAGTGGCTCTCGCGAGCATGATGACCGGGGTGGAGATCATGAAGGTGGATCTCAACACCGTATCGCCAAGGAAGAGGCAGTGGTTCGAGAAGATGCAGGCCAACATGCTCAAGTTCGACGACGAATGACCTATGGCGGCGAGCGTCATCATTTTTTGTATGCCGGCAAGTGTGCTGGCATGACCACGGCCGTGATGGCATGGTCAAACTCTTGCCCCTTTTTGTGTGCTGGCATGTATGCCGGCCGCTGGCAAGTGCGCCAGCCGAACTGTGTGGTGTTTTCTGAAGTTGGCATTGTATGTCGGCGTTGGCATGGTGCCGACATGAACTACGGGCGACGACATGTCCGCTGGCATGAAATATGGCTGCGGGCCTTTTCAAAAATTTGCGTACGGACTAGAAATGGGTCGGCACGTTGGGCGCACTGCCGACCAAATCTCAAACGGGGCGGGCGACCGAAACTGAAGAAAAGCAAACAAAAGCGCCTTCCGTTTGAGTCGGTGCGTTGGAGTTGCTCTGCCTACTGTAGCTAGGCTGCCGATTGAGGGCGTGCTCCCAACCCGGCTACACCTTTGCAAACACCAACCGAATCTGCGGAGATTCACCGAAGACACGCCTTCACACGATCTCCGACGACGTTAAGCACACCGCGAGAGCCATCACCGCTTCACCTTTCTTAATGGTAGGATGCAAACCATAATGAAAATCATAAAGAAGAAAACACGTAAAACGAAGCCTCTGTGACTGTAACCATGATCCACCGCGCCTCTTCCACATTCACCTAAAAACCCAGTAACTAGACCAGATTAATCAAGAGAAATAACAACGGGTATACATACATAGCATAAAAAGAATGCAACAACTCTAACTGCGAATCTTCCCCTTTTGCTGTAACTGCCAAGCACGGAGCGCCAACTCACTCCCTACAGTTTGCACTGGCAAGCTTGAGATCCCGATCGCCATGGAGCTTCCGTTGACCACGGCCCTCCTCCTGCTCCTGCCTCTACTCTGCTTCCTCTGGCTACGCCGGGACACCAGGAGGCAGACTCGCTCCGACGGCCTCAAGGCCTACCCCATCATCGGCACGCTCCCCCACTTCGTCAAGAACCAGCACCGCCTCATCGAGTGGTCGGCCGGCGTCCTCGCGCGCTGCCCCACCTACACCATGACCTTCAATTTCAGGGGCCTCGGCCTCGGGGCCGGCGTCATGACGGCCAACCCGGCCAACGTCGAGTACGTCGCCAAGACCAACTTTCAGAACTACCCGAAGGGCGAGTTCGTGGTGTCCGTGATCGAGGACTTGCTCGGTCACGGCATCTTCAACTCCGACGGCGACCATTGGCTTTCGCAGCGCAAAGCCGCCAGCTACGAGTTCAACAAGCGCTCGCTGAGGAACTTTATGGTCAGCACCGTCAGCTCCGAGGTCGTCGATCGGCTGCTGCCGCTGCTCTCCCGAGCAGAACGGGACGGCCGGACGCTGGACGTGCAGGACGTGCTCGAGCGCTTCGCGTTCGACACCATCTGCTGCGTCGTCTTCGACGAGGACCCGGCGTGCCTCGCCGAGGAGGACGGACCGGGGGTGGACGGGCGTGCCGAGTTCATGCGCGCCTTGACTGACGCGCAGAACATCGTCATGGCCCGGTTCATGTCGCCGGTCAAGTGGGCGTGGCGACTCCAGAAGCTGCTCAACGTGGAGCCGGAGAGGCGGATGCGCGACGCGGTCGCCACGATCCACGGGTACATCGACAGGGCCGTCCGCGAGCGCGGCGAGAGGGGGGGTGGCCGGGCTGGCCCGCAAGGACGACTTCCTCTCGCGCTTCGCCTCGAGCGGCGAGCACAGCGACGAGAGCCTCCGGGACGTGGTCACCAACTTCATCGTCGCCGGGCGGGACACGACGTCGTCGGCCCTCAGCTGGTTCTTCTGGGTGCTGTCCGGCCGACCCGACGTGGAGGACAAGATCGTGTGTGAGGTCCGCGCGGTGCGCGCCTCGAGCGGGGAGGGGGAATCGGATGCGGCGTTCGGCTACGAGGAGGTGCGTTCGATGCAGTACCTGCACGCCGCGATCACGGAGTCGATGCGGCTGTACCCGCCCGTGGCCATGGACACGCACTGCTGCCAGCGCGAAGATGTCCTGCCCGACGGCACGTTCGTCGGCAAAGGATGGCAGGTCACCTACAGCGCGTACGCCATGGCGCGGCTGGAGGAGCTATGGGGCGCGGACTGCACGGAGTTCAGGCCGGAGCGCTGGCTGGACGAGGAGGGGGTGTTCCGGCCGGAGAGCACGACCAAGTACCCGGTGTTCCACGCGGGGCCGAGGATGTGCCTCGGCAAGGAGATGGCCTACATACAGATGAAGTCCATCGTGGCCGGCGTGCTGGAGAGGTTCAGCCTCCGGCACGTCGGCGGCGAGGGCCACCCTCGGCTCGTCATGTCGCTGACGCTGCGCATGGGAGGTGGCTTGCCGATGCAGATGAAGAACAGAACAGGGGGAGCTAGATAGGCTACTTGCAGGAGTCCACTTCGTCACAAGTCAACAATGCTATGTACTACTCCATTTTTTTTCCGGGCAAATCAGAGAACTTTGTTCAACAAAATGTTCCCGGACAATCAGCCAAGAGGCTAGTTACCAAGAAGCTAGGGGTCTCCTCGAGCAACAATCGGTCACATTCAGAGTGCATGCACGTTTTGCACAGAGATGCGCCGGTAAGTTTGCTGCCATGTTTACATGCTGAATCTTAAAAACTGTTTTTTTTTTCCTTTCAAAAACTAGCTCTCCTATTTCATCTAGGATAGGAGCCACAATCGAACGAGAGTTGTGACAAGTATTAGAGAGTTGATCTAACTCCTCGTAGTCGGTCTCCATTACCACATGCGATAGGCCTCGAAGTTTTGCAAACGGTGCTCCTTCCCGCATTGAAAGGGCTTTCATAATTAGTGGATCTGAAATGTCACCGAACGGTTTGCACCAAGCTCCCAGTAGCGATGACTCGGAGCGGGCTACACCACCCGCGCCTCCTCGACCCTCTGCCACATTGAGTGCACCATCCGTCGTTATCTTGATCATACCTGGCTCGGGAGGCCGCCATCCGAAACCTGGCAGGACGTTAGTTTCCTTCTGAGGCAACTCCAGCAGCGCAAGGGCCTCCCTAGTTGACCTGATTGCAGCTGTTGGATCTCTCCCCTCTTCCCCATATTTGATCCGGTTGCGAGAATGCCAGATCGTCCACATGATGGTAATAATTTTTGCTCGATCTTCTTCCCTGATCCGATCTCCACATAGAATGTCTCTAGCCCACGAGTGTGGGTGTAGTCGAGGAAGCCGCAAATCAAACCAAGCACAAGCTTCATCCCAGAAGTGTCGTGCATGGGAACATTGATGAGCGCATGCATGAGATCCTCCTCCCTTGCCAAACAAACTTTACAAGTGTTTAAGACTGAGTTGTGGCGATACTTTAGAGTACATTCATCCGGTAGGATCCCTCTCAGTACCCTCCACCAGAACACTCGTACCTTTGGGATCACTTTGAGCTTCCAGAGGGCCATCCACATCTGTTTTTCATCTCGAGAAGCACCGGTAGTCGTCCCTTCCTCTAGAGCAGAGCGCTCGTTCCGAGTCACTAGAGCACGGTACGCCGATTTAACAGTGTAGTTGCCTGATCTTTCAAAGGCCCAAGCATAGAAATCCTCTCCTCCTCCCCTTCTGATTGGGATGTTAAGAACTGCATCAGCATCCGGGGCGATGAAGGTCGTCCTGACCAGTTCCTATCTCCACGTCCAGTTCTCGTAATCGATGAGGTGCGAGACTGTCTGAACCGTGGTGTTTGGAGGTTGCAGCAATGGTGACATGGATATAGTTCTGGGAATCCACTTGTCATGCCACACGTGAATGGAACTTCCAGTTCCCACTCTTTTGATAAGGCCCGCTTGCAATGCTTCCCTCCCAGCAATGATAGCTCGCCAAGTAGCTGACGCTGATTTTGGAACGGTTGCATGCAAGAAATCTGTGTCAGGAAAGTAACGGCCCTTCATTACTCTTGCACACAAAGAATTAGGGTTAGTCATAAAGCGCCAACCGTGCTTTCCGAGTAGCGCAAGATTGAACTGATGGGGGTCACGAAACCCCATACCACCTTGGCACTTTGGTGTGGCCAAATTCTTCCAGGACACCCAATGCAAAGCATTCTTGTCAATAGAGCTGCTCTAGAATTTTTTTGCCATTGGTGAAGTCAAGCTCTTGCACACCTTTTTTGTCAATAAAAATGTACTCATTGAATACGAGGGAATCGCCTGAACAACTGATTTCAGCAAAGTTTCGCGACCTGCACATGCAAGTAGTTTCTCAGACCATCCCTGAATTCCCGCAAGCTCTCTCCCCGATGTGGTCGAAAGTACCGCTCGTGATACGGTCGACCGCTGTGGGCATCCCCAGGTAACGCTCGCTAAAGGCCTCGACGTCGATGTTGAGGACCGATTTTAGCTGCTGCTTGAGCTGGACCGGAGTGTTAGAGCTGAAGTATATGGCGCTCTTGGCCCGATTAACACACTGCCCCGATGATTCCCCATAAATCATCAAGATGCCATTCAATCTTTCTGCACTTTGGGTGTTAGCACTGACAAAGATCAGACTGTCGTCAGCGAAAAGCAAGTGTGACACCCACAGCGATCTGTAGCTCACTCTTATGCCTCTGTCGATGTACCCATTATTGTAAAACTTCAGCAAAGAGGAGAAACCCTCCGCACAAAGCAGAAAAAGGAAAGGTGACGCTGGGTCTCCTTGTCTCAGCCCTCGCGAGGGTGTGAAGAAGGGCAACCGCTCACCATTCACCCTGACCGAGAAGCGTATCGAGGATACGCATTTCATAATCAACCGGACAAAGACCATGTTGAAGCCCAACTTTGTGAGAATGGCCTCAAGAAAATGCCACTCGACACGATCGTAGGCTTTCATCATGTCTAGTTTAATTGCACAAGCGTAGTTCTTCCCTTTCTTCCGCCTTCTCATTGTGTGCACACTTTCATATGCAACTAGAACATTGTCAGTTATAAGTTGTCCTGGGACAAACGCGCTTTGCTCTTCACTGATTATCTCATCCATATAAGCTCATTCGGTTTGTCACACATTTGGATGCAATCTTATATAGCACCGAACAAAGTGCAATGGGTCTATATTGTGAAATAAACTGGGGGTGTCGTACCTTGGGGATCAAAGTGGTGGAAGTGTCGTTCAAGCCCACTGGTAATTCTCCTCCATTCAGAAAATCCAACACTGCCGCAGTTACTACCTCACCTAATAAGCTCCAGTGACGCTGATAAAACCCCGCAATAAAGCCATCTACCCCCGGTGCTTTGGATGGAGCCATAAGAAACAAAGTTGTCCTGACTTCCTCCGCCGTGTAGGGTTTTGTTAATTCCACGTTCATGTCTTCTGTGACCTTAACTGGAACGTGACTGAGCAGCTCGGTTGAATTCATAAACCCTTGGGATTCATACAAATTTTGATAGAACGTCTAAACCTCGCTCTTATCTTCCTCTTCATTTGCGCAAACCGAGCCATCCGCACGACATAAACCTTGTATTATGTTAATATGTTTTCTTTGTGCCGCCTGAGCTTGAAAATATGCAGTGCTGCGATTGCCGTCTCTCAGCCAGGGCACATGGGACCTCTGCCATAGCCAGATCTCCTCCTGGTGGAGGGCCTTGCGCAGCTGTCGTGCCACTGTTTTTTCCTCCTCAGTTGGCCCTCGACCCACCGAACGACTCCGTAAATTATCGAGTCTTTTCTGCAACTGTCTGACTCGGTGAGTTAAGCAGCCAAACTCACGAGTCCCCCACGGTTCAAGTGTTGCCTTGAGATGATTCAGTGAGTCCGCGATACCTTGGAGGCCCGGTCCTCTATTTGCCTCTCGCCACGCAGCAGTAACAATACGGTCATAGTCCACATGCGATGACCACACATTCTCATATCTGAATTGTCTCTTTGCTCGTGATGTGTTCATAAGCTTCTCCTTTATCTTCGCTAGAACAAAACAATGATCAGATTCAACATAAGGTATATGTCTAATTCTGATGTATTGAAAATGTTGCCGGAACTCTTCATTGGCAAAACTCTATCCAGCCTTGCTTTGACATTTGCGTCCCCCGCCTGCCGATTATCCCAGGTATACGTTGTGCCTGACCACCCCAAATCTTGGAGGGCCACTTCATCAGTGACTTCTCTGAAAGCTCTCATTTGCCTCTCTGGCCTAGCTGCCCGACTGAAGTGTTCATTCGCGTAGAGAGTTTCATTAAAATCACCCAAACAAATCCAGGCCACATTCAGCATGGAATGTAAAGTACGTAGGAAATGCCAACTTTGATGTCTATCCTCTGCTCGGGGCGCTCCATAAAAACCAGTGAACCTCCATTGAAAGGAGTTTTGATCTTTGTATTTAACAAAAGCATCAATGTGTCCAGAACTATAATTTTTAAGCTCGACAATAACATCATGTGACCAAAAAAGCCCAATGCCACCACTTAGGCCTACAGTATCCACTGCAAAGCACCCGCCGAAGCCTATATGTCTTTGCCAGTCCTCAACTCTCTTCCCTTTAATTTTTGTTTTCATGACGAAGAGAAGAGTGGGTCCTTCTAGCTTCACAATGTTGTGAAGCTCTCGAACCGCCTCAGGGTTCCCAAGCCCCCAGCAGTTCCATGACAGGCAACTCATTGGGCTGGGGAGGACCGATCACCGGTCTCTGCCGAGTTGTCAGGTGTAGGCCTCGTCTTCTTTGGTTCTCGAACCAGGTCCTCATCATCTTCTCCGCCCGCAGCGCTCGTACTCGGATCATGATCTTCAGGGTTTTGTGCTGCCGTGAGAAGCAACTGCTTTGGTTTATATACTGCGGCCGGTCCCTCCTTTCTCTTGTAACGAGTGTTATCTCTGGTTTTTAAAGGCGAGACCACCTCTTCCCCCCCCCCATCTTGCTTGGTTTTTTTTCTGGAGTTCCTTGTCTCTTGCTTGCCGCTCTGGTCAGATTTCTGTCCCCTGGATGAATTTTCGCTGCCTGCTGGGTACCTGTTATCATCAGGAGCTCGCAATGTCGGCCCAAATGGAAGCTCTCCCTTCTCATCTCAAGTGCCTGTGTTACAGAAGTAAAGATCCGAATGGCCCAGCCGTCCACAAGAAAAACAGAAGTATGGAATTTGTTCATATTGAATTTCATAGGGATACACCTTCTTCCTCCTTGCCGAGTCAATAAGCACCCATCTCCTGAGCGGTTTGTTGCCATCCACCGAAACCTTAGCTCGGAGAAATTCTCCGTTGTGATCAAACTTTGCAATCTAAACCTCCTTATCAATCATACGTGCTATTGGGGGGCTCCATGCATCATCTCTCAGATTGTAGGGTAGGTTAAGAACCCTAGCCCACACATGCAAGCGATCGAACTTGACCTCATCTGGGCGCATGCACTCTTCAAACTCGGCCAAGATGACCGTGTTCTTGTTGATGTGCCAAGGCGATCCTGCCCAAACTCTGTCACGATCTCGCTGAGACTCAAATTCAGCGACAAGCATGTTTGCTCCAGTCGAGCGGAACTGCAATCCTCTAGGGTTTCCCCAAGCCGGTCTCAAAGCATTGCCGATGGTGTGGATATGATACTGGTTTCGATACAGGACCTTACCCGCCAGCAACCACTTCGCCGGAGCACCATCCAGGCGATCATCTATCACGAGGGGAGTCGCCTCTTCCTCGGATATGTCTAGCTTCCCCAAAGCTTCCTCGAGTTTCTCCCTCGCTGAACTGGTTTTGGTCGATCCCGAGGTCTCCTGCGTTGTCTCCGCCGCGGGTGGTGTCGCCATCACCCCTGCCGAGTCCTGGAGGCGGCCCGCCGATGAGATCTGCGGCCGCCGATCGGTTTCCACGTCGAACCCTAGCGCCGCCAGAGAGCCCTAGGTTTCGGGGATAAACCTTCCTCTCCCGTCACCTTCTCCTTACTACTCCATTATTTGTGATAATCTTTCCTTTATTCCACACGTTATGGTACAGTGCGACTTCTACACATCAGTACATCACTTACCGGAAAAGTAGAAGAAATTGGTACAATTGTCTTGTGTCAAAGCCCCAACGGCATACCGAGATTGATACGCTACACCGACTGGGAGGGGTCGAAGAGGGCAGCACTTCTCATCAGTCTCTTTCTTTCAGTAATTGTTGTCGCTGACTTAGGCCCTGTTTGGTTCATAAGTCTTAGGACTTTTTTTAGTCCCAACTTATAAGTCCTAAGGATCTGTTTGGTTCATAAGTCTTAGGACTTTTTTTAGTCCCAACTTATAAGTCCCAAGTTCCTAAAAAGTCCCTACATGTTTGGTTCCTGGGACTTAACATGGACTAGAAGACCATATTATAACTATAAGTTCCTATAAGTCCCTCCTTGAAAGTCTTATTTCATAAGTCCCAAATGCCCACTTTAAGTCCCTATAAGTCCCTCCTGTTTGGTTTAGATGAGACTTATAGGGATTTTTTTTTAAGTCCTTAAACCAATAAGTCCTTGTAAACAAACACCCTCTAAGTCCCTAAAAAGTCCCTACCTGTTTGGTTCCTCGGACTTATAAGTCCTTATAAGACCATATTACAACTATAAGTCTCTATAAGACTCTCCTTTAAATCAATAAGTTCCTGAAAACAAACACCCTCTTAGTACGACTTCCGTGACAATTAACATGGATCGAAGGGAGTAGTATTTTTGTTGTTGTTGAGAAAAATTATAGAGAAATAAGCTAGCCACTGAGAGAAGATGACAGGTGATCTATGCAGGAAATGCCACGCTGCGCGTGAAATCGACGTGGGTTCAGAAGGGCACTCAGCAGCAGAACAAGGAAAAAAAGGAAAATTAACACCAGATTGCTCAGTTCTTCATCGTTATCGCGTGACTGCTTGGTTGCAGTGCACCGTACGTACATCCAAACTAGCTAACTTGTCACGACTCATGAGTTTCTCGTGTGGATGCTGGAGACAGAAGAAAAAGAACGAATCACTTGTGAGTATCACAGTTTACAGTGTTTGTTTATGGTTCGGTTGCAGTTGAACGAATCAGGTAGCAGATCAACTGACTGGGACAGTTTTTTTTTCTTTTCTTTTTTGGAAATGTAAGCACCATTAAACTATTCAAGAGCACTGGATTGTAAGTTTGTTTTTGCGAAGATGTGGACATCAAAATTGACTAGTATTTGTTCATGGTTCAGTTTGTGTCCAAGTGATTTGTCTGGTTAAACTGGTCATGTTTTAGTTGATGGTTCACTTGCTTATACGTAGTTGCCAGGAAGCAGGGATCACCTGAGCGCCGACGTCAGTATTCTGAGGATTGGTTGGTTTCGCATTCGCACAAGCCCAATCAGTATTCATCTACAAGTGCCCTTGACTTACTGAAGCCAAAGACTCAAAGTCACCCAGCTCACACTTCCAACCTCCAAGCACCCCACTCACTCCTACAGTTTTTTTGGACTTGGCAAGCCTGAGATCTCGATGGCCATGGAGCTTTCGTTGACCTCGGCCCAACCCATGCTCCTGCTCCTGCTCCTACCTCTACTATATGTCCTCTGCCTACGTCGGAACACCAGGAAGCAACCTCACGCCGACGGCCTCAAGGCCTACCCCATCATCGGCACGCTCCCACACTTCGTCAAGAACCAGGACTGCCTCGTCGAGTGGTCGGCTGGCGTCATCGCTCGTTGCCCCACGCACACCATGGTCTTCGACTTCAAGAGCCTCGGCCTCATGGCCGGTGCCATCACAGCAAACCCGGCCAATGTGGAATACATCGTGAAGACCAACTTCCAGAACTACCCCAAGGGCGAGTTCGTGGTGTCCGCCATGGCGGATTTCCTCGGCCACGGCATCTTCAACTCCGACGGCGACCAGTGGCTCTCGCAGCGCAAGGCCGCCAGCTACGAGTTCAGCAAGCGCTCGCTGAGAAACTTCGTGGTCAGCACCGTCCGGTTCGAGGTCGTCGAGCGGCTGCTGCCTCTGCTCTCCCGGGCGGAGCTACAAGGCCTGACGCTGGACATGCAGGACGTTCTCGAGCGCTTCGCGTTCGACAACATCTGCTGCGTCGCCTTCGACGAGGACCCGGCGTGCCTCACCGACGACGGCCTGGGGGTGAATGGGCGTGCGGAGTTCATGCATGCCTTGAACGACGCGCAGATCATGGTCATGGCCCGGTTCATGTCGCCGGTCAAGTGGGCATGGCGGGTCAAGAAGCTACTCAACATGGGGCCAGAGAGGCGGATGAGCAAGGCGCTCGCCACGATCCACGGCTATGTCGACAGGATTGTCCGTGATCGCAGCGAGAGGGGGGCTGCCGGGCTGGCGCGCAAGGACGACTTCCTCTCGCGCTTCGTCTCCAGCTGCGAGCACAGCGACGAGAGCCTTCGTGATGTGGTCACCAGCTTCATCATAGCCGGGCGGGACACGACCTCGTCGGCGCTCACTTGGTTCTTCTGGCTCGTGTCCCGCCGGCGCGAGGTGGAGGAGAAGATCGTGCGCGAGATATGCGGGGTGCGAGTGTCCAGCGGGAGTGCGGATGCAGCCTTCAGCCTCGACGAGCTGCGTGAGATGCACTACCTGCACGCAGCGGTCACAGAGTCCATGCGGCTATACCCGCCCGTGGCCATGGACTCGCGCTGCTGCCAGCACGACGACATCCTGCCCGACGGCACATTTGTAGGCAAAGGTTGGCAGGTCTCCTACAGCGCGTATGCCATGGCGCGGTTAGAGGAGATATGGGGCGACGACTGTGCAGAGTACCGGCCAGAGCGGTGGCTCGACAAGGAGGGTGCGTTCCGGCAGGAGAGCTCGTTTAAGTACCCAGTCTTCCATGCCGGGCCAAGGATGTGCCTTGGCAAGGAGATGGCCTACATACAAATGAAGTCCATCGCCGCCTGCGTGTTGGAGAGGTTCAGCTTCCAGTTCGTCGGAGGCGAGAGTCGGCCAGGGCCTGTGTTCTCCGTGACCTTACGGATGGAGGGCGGCTTGCCCATGCAAGTGAAGAAGAGGGGGCCACCGAACAGCTAGGCATGTTCCCTTTGCCTACAGGCTGCTCCTCTCTCACGCCTACTGGTTTTAGTCCTACATATTCAGGTTCTAGCCAGTCTTGAGCCACCATGTATTCAGGCAGTCAACATATTCACTAGATGACTAAACCAAGAGCAAGGAGGTACTGGTGTACATGATAGCATAGGAGATAAATGTATTCCAGTGACTGCCTGAAGTGTTCAACCAAAGAGGTGCTCCCAAAACTGTTAGGCTATAGGTATGCATCGATTTCTCCTACTGCAAAAAAAATACTTGGGTGATATATAGCATTGGGGTCCTACAAAGTTATAGAATGCAGTGCTCAAGATGATATAATCTCACAAAACAACATAGCATTAAAGACTGCCACAACCAAAAAGGATAAATTACACGAGTGTCGGAATTTAGTTCAGATATCAAGTTATTAACCAAAGTACAGGGAAAAGATGTGCAGCAATTGTTACAGATGAACATGGCTGAGAACATGGGGTGCAAAAAGAGTAAACTTACAGCTGGAATACATAATGCCTCACATTACACTGTAATCAATACTTTGTCCCAGTGGGTGAGTTCGACTTTGTGCAGAGAATCTTCCTTCCTCTGTCACGTCTACGCTTCAGAACCTTTCTTCCAGCAGTAGTCCGCATCCGCTTTCGGAAACCATGCACACGGGCAAGTGACTTCCTAGATCTTGACCTCTTGGTCAGGCAGAGGGCAGCCTTTCCAGCCCTAATCTGTAGACCGCGGGGTCTGCGTGTTGTTAATCTGTTGTAGCTGAACTCAATTCCCAAAGATGAACCTGGCATACATGATGATGAAATATCATATATACTGGGTTTTATGTAACCAACACTAGGATTTGACACAAATTCTTCCTTTCACGGACACGCATAAGGTCTAAGCTTGACTGTATTAAGGATGAAAAGGTTATTTGTTACAACGACGTAAACGCTATACTTGATCATTAGACAAATGCTGTAAAAGATCAAAAGAGAAGCTCTAAACCACACGTTACAAGTAAGAACTTGTGATTTCCCTCAGTAACCAACGACTCCGTGCAGTGCTAAATTCAATGCCTTGATGGTCTCCACAATTGCTGTTGCACGTAAATCTAAAATTTGCTAAACAGAAGTTCAGACAAACGTACTCCAAAATCAACTATCAGTTGCCTTTGGATGTTCTCTGAAGATTACTTCATTGTGTATGAAAATATTCTACTATATTGCATTGGTTCATTTCCACCTTAGCTAGTTCATTTAGTATAACATTGTTGTGCTGCAATTAGAAGCATACCTGGTCACAACTGCTTGAGAATGAGCAGGTATTGAAGCTTGAGAGTCTTCTTTATTGAAGTTATCTGTTTATTGTTTAACTGTGGTAGACATTTTACTACATTATCAGTCTGTTGTTCAGCCATGTGCAGTTACTTCCAAAAAATTTAGTAGTAGTTAAGAAAACATGAGTTACATTTATATCTGTGAGACTTTCCATCGTCTATATGACTCAGGGCTTCAGGCCCTCAAATTCAGATACATATACTAGCTGTATCCCATTTCTTCCTAACACTTGACTTCTACTCCCTCCATAAAGAAATATAAGTGCGTTTAGATCACTAAAGTAGTGATAGAAATGCTCTTATATTTCTTTACGGAGGAGTAATTAACAAAACACGAACCCTAGCTTGTTTGTGAGAATTTGCAATTTCTATTGTCTAACAAATCAGGGGTCACACCACATCCTAAAAAAAACTGACACTAGTAGATATTGCAGGACAGGATGACACAAATAAACCCTCCGCCATGCACATTTCCAATTTTAGTAATTTATATTCACTCAAAGAGATATTTGACATATGAACATCCTTTTTTTATTTTTAATAGAGATAAATATGAACATTCTCAGTCAAGTATGGACAAGAAAACAAAAATTGGGTCTAAGACAACGACGACTTATGCAGAACTTGCTTGCTCTCAGATAACTGCAGCCTGCAGGAGTGCTCATCCTTCAGGCCAGACATTGTAGATTCCATCGCACTATGTACATGAACCAACATGTCCAACAATAATGAAATTTAACATATTTTTTTTTCAGACAAAATGCTGGAGACGTTTAATTTTGCGAATACCTGCTGGGGTACATTTTCCCTCGACACCTAAACCAAAATCGAAGTGCTTAAATTCTTCTGTTTACAGTTTTGGACAAACACAGTAAGTGTCAAATGGGGTTGTGAAGGAGTCCACAGCTATGCAGGCACACCCTGTCTTCAGAATATTTGACTCTCTTCTTGTCACTGAATTTGCAGAGCGCGCGGCAGAAAAGCTAAGAATAGTACTTATACAGCACCACGGCATTGTGCAACAGCGGAACATCCATAGTTTACACACTTCTACCGTTCAACGGTTCAAACCCGCGATTTCCATTGCAGGTAACTTTCCCCTCCAACTCCAACCCCTCAACCCAATAAAACTAGCGGAACAGTACCAACATATCGAACACATTCAATAAGGAATTTCCCTCGTATCAAAGGGAAGGAGGAGTTTCTCTCACCGCCGAACGAGGAGGCGGACGTGAAGGCGAGCGACGCCGAGACCGCAGCCGAGAGCGAGGAGGTGGGGGCGGAGGAGGTGGAGGAAGAGGAGATGAATGAGCTCCGGAGAAACGGGGATGCGGAGGCCCCCATAGGGCCCGCCTTGTGGGGGCGGAGACCGCCGCCGATAGCCAGCGCCGAGATCCTCCCGGAGTGGAGCGAGAGGGACGCCATTGGGGAGGCGAGGGCAAGCGCCATGTCTGGGCAGTTGGAGTGCGGGCTATCCTCTCACACTCGATGCTGTTATCATCATATCCACGGCTGGATGAGAAGTTCGGGCTTTATGGGCCTTAATTTTGGGCAGCTAACCCGTTAACAAACCCATCAGTAGGCCTGCTCGATTCTCTAACAGCCAACTAATTAACGAGCACTCCTTCGAAAGACTCGCAACTATCAGCGCAAAAAAAAAAACATATTTTCTGTTTTTTTTTCTTTCATGAGAGGCACGATTGTACTTTACCGAGAGTCACGGGCGTGCCTCTTAGAAACGGAAAAAACACGTTTTCTGTTTTTTTTTTCTTTCGCGAAAGGCACGTTTTGCTTCCGTGAGAGGCACGGTTGTGCTTTCACGAGAGTCACGGCCGTGCCTCATTGGAAACGAAAAAAACGCGTTTTCTATTTATTTTTTCGTGAGAGGCACGATTTTGCTTCCGCGAGAGGCACGGTTGTGATTTTGTCAAAGGCACGGGCGTGCCTCTTTCGGGAAGGGAAACAACCCATGCTCCCGGTTCGGTTTTTTCGTCTAGTTTTTTTCATGAAAAAAAACTTCGTTAAAACCTATCAACATATGATCTAGTTTTGAAGATCTCGATGCGGGGAATCCAACGGCGAAAGCGATTCGAGATTTGGACGCACGATTTAAGGCTGGCCATAGTGGGAGTAACTTAGGTAGTAACATAACGCATCCCAAGATATATATGCTTATGTGGCATGGAGTTAATGAGGAGAGAGGTGCTTGTGGTAACATAGTATGTTACCGTAACATAACACATCCCAATACAAAATGAGTCTACAACATAATAAATGAAGACTTGTATGACACCACACTTATGTTACTACCCACTGTGATGGTAGTAACATGAACTAATAACATATGCATGTTACTAGTCTAAGTTACTATCCACTATGACTAGCCTAAGAGATAAAACATTTTGAATAAACGGATCTAGAAAAAAAGGGAAAACTCCCAGGTTGCGAAAAGTGGCGCACATACAGCGCACCACTTGTCGTAACTTGGGGAAGTTGGAGTGATCTCCGCAAGAAGTACTCCTTAACTAGTGATTTCGCTTGTTTTTTCTCTCTCTCGAATACTTACTATATATTGAGATACCCCCTCATTTCATTTCATTTGGTAGAAATGAAATCTATATTAGGATTTCGATTTGTTGAAATGGAAATCCAACTGCAGAAAAACATGCTTGGTTGCCCTAAGGATTTAATTTGAATCATTATCGTGTCATGTATGGCTGCCATTTTGGCAAGAATCAATGAACCCACACGTAGTTTCAGCGGCGGACTTATGTTGAAAAC
>NC_057801.1:589125117-589139913 GCF_018294505.1 Triticum aestivum | reverse complement strand
CGCCAGTGCGTAGTTTAGCTTAAAAAATGATCTTCATAATAACAAATATCATCTTTCCAAAATTTAACATTCAAGTCAACATGAAACAAGTTGCTGCGCACGATCTTTCATATATGAAGCTGCTCCATAAAGCACAATCCATGTGATAAAATTCAATCACAACTGCCATGTTCATGTAATAAAGCACAAATGCACATCTAACACAAGTAAAACAAAGGTTCAAAGCTTGTATTCAAGAATGTATGGAAGATAAAATACTAAAGCTTGTCATAAAAAATGCATTAGGACAATAAAATTAATTCTTTGAATTCCAGAAATATCATGTGGCTTGACTTGCATCAGGACACATTTATTTTTCATTCCATCTTGCATCAAGGTATGAGTTGGAGAAACTGGACCGATTTTTTTCATCCCATCTTGCATCAAGGTAAGGGTTGGAGAAATCTTGTGGTCTCATTGTTGGCCTGCAAATACGATGATAAACATGTTGGTAAACTGACTAAAGTAGTTGATAAAGTTGAATAGGAGGCAACAACAAACATCACATCAATATTTTGGTTACATCTATCTTAAATAATAATAATAATAATAATAATAATAACACCGATTTGCACTACTTTGCTAAGTGCATTAAATTGTAGGAAATTAGGAAAATGAACATTTCTCTCTTTTTTAGCAAATGTTTGGATAGGATATTTATTAATCTTCCACATTATTCATCTCATTTGGGCTAGTTATCTGGTAACATGTGATTCAGTGAACATGCAACTCCTTCTACTCCTATGTTCTTGGCAACATGTGATTCGGTGAGCAATTTCTCATTATTCATTAATATTTTAGTCAATGTCTGCTCTCTTCTACTCCTATGTGGAATTCACATTTCTACTAATAAACTTACTAGGATCCAGAAGAAGAGCATGATCTTGAGGACGTTCTGGAAGATGATGAAGTAGATGAGGTATTGGATCAACCTCGGTTGTCCGCACCATAAGTGTTCATTCGACAGAATGATGGCCAGGCCACCCTTGATCGTCGAGTGATTCTCTCGGACCTCCTCTGGCAGTTTGATCTATCACATGCTCAAGCTTGGTGCCAATGGCCAGCAAAAGCTACACAAGGAAGCGATGGTAGCCTGGTAATGACTTCTCTCGCTGCAGCTCTCCAATACCTACATAAATTTATGCTTGTATATATGTTCTGGGGTTCAAGGACACTTACAATAACCTTATGTAATTAAAAAATATAGGTGAGAGGCAAGCCCCCCTCCCCCAATGCACTAGGCCCACATATGGGACTAGAACCCTTCTAAGAGACATAAGTAAACATATACACATTTACTTAAAATGGGACGTGTAGATCAATACTCTTCAAAAAATACACAATAACAAATATGTAATGATTTCGTGCTTTTGGTTTTAGTTTCGGCAACCAACCATGCATCTCTTAGAGTTATATATCTACTCATTAGTGCGAGTGTATGAGCTAATTGGGCACTATATTTCTAGATGGGTTTACTGATCCTACCATGTATTTTTTTCTTTCTTTGATGATCAGATCAAATGATTGAGGCGATACTTATTGTTGTGACTAAGATTGATTCCTTTTAAATAGATGAAGCCATGTGGTACACCATATCTAAGCTCCCAAAAAAGTTACTAGTCTAAATGTCTAATAGAATTAGCAGTAAAGGTTGAGAAAATAAGAAAGTAGTTGGCCATGAGGAGCAATGTTATAAGGCCGATACGCACGATATACCTCACTGACAAAGTTCACAAGAGTTGTATCGGGGACATCTATAAGGTGGCCTACCAAGTTGAAGATGTAATGGATAAATACTCATACCATGTTCTTCAGCATGATGAACAAGGGTTCCTGAAGAAATTCTTCATCAAAGGAACATTACATCAATGTTTTCAGTGAAATTACAAATGTGGAAGTCTAGGTAGAGAAGAGATTCATGATGACATTCAATTTTCTATTCACTTCATTAATCATTTGGAAAAAAATTAATACAATCTTTCATATTTTTTTGGTGATGTATGTAGTATAAAATATATCATCCATGCTCACTACCCCACTAAATTTTTTATGGAGTATGATTGACCAAAAAATGTTAACTGAGCTAGTTCATCTATACCAATACAAAAAGACCCAAAAGGGCAAAACCAATCAATTTGGGCTATTAAACCATGTTAATCCAATGACCTAGATTGCTCCAATGATGAGCGCTCAAGATGTTTATCATGCAATTAATATCATACTAAATATCAAGGTAGATGCTAATCACATAATTAACATGTGATTGATATTCTACCTAATGTATATGAACGTGTAATTAATTTCCTCCAAAGTATTGATACGTCCATTTTCATCATGTTTTCCTACTATTATTTATTATGTTTTGGGTCATTATTTTTACTTTATGATGCAATTCTAATGTCTTTTCTCTCTTATTTTGCACGTTTCACATGAAGAGGGAAATTGCTGTTGGGAACGAACAATGAAAATAAAAAAATCCTACGAACACCCAAGATCTATCTAGGAGAAGCATAGCAACGAGAGGGGAAAGTGTGTCTATGTACCCTCGTAGACCGAAAGCGGAAGCGTATATAACGTGGTTGATGTAGTCGTACTCTTCGCGATCCGATCACGATCCAACCAATCTAGCGCCGAACGGATGGCACCTCCAAGTTTAGCACACATGTGGCTCAATGACGTATCCTTCTTGTTGATCCAGCAAGATAAGGCGGAGAATTAGATGGGATCACATCCAGCATGACCGCGTGGTGGAGATGGTGGTGGTGGAGCAATGGCAGCGCTTCGCTAAGCACAAAACTGTGGACGAGTGATACGTCTCCATCGTATCTACTTTTCCAAATACTTTTGCTCTTGTTTTGGAATTTAATTTGCATGACTTGAATGAAACTAACCTGGACTTACGCCGTTTTCAGCAAAATTGCCATGGTGTTGTTTTTGTGTAGAAATCAAAGTTCTCAGATTGATTTGAAAATTTACGGAGAATATTTTTGAAAAATATAGAAAATACTGGTGGAAAAATATACTAGAGGGGGGCACCTAGGAGCCACAAGCTCAGGGGGCGCTGACGGTGTCCTGGACTAGAGGGTACTCACCACGTCGTCTCCCGATTAGTAGGATTGGGCCGAGGACCCCCATGACCGTTTACTCATGGGCCAGTCCGGATAGCTGAAGTATACACAAGGAAGATTCTACAAGACTTGGTGATCAAGACAAGGACTCCTCCCCACCGGCGTATTCGGCTAGGACTCTTGTTATCCTAGGCCTCTGGTACATTATATAAACCGAGGCCAGGCTAGTCGATAGATGATTATGACATTACTCATCATACCTCTAGGGTTTAGACCACAACATATGATCTCAGGGTAGATCAACTCTTTTAACCCCTATACTCATTAAAGTCAATCAAGCAACATGTAGGGTATTATCTCATCAAGAGAGCCTGAAGCTGGGTAAAATCCCGTGTTCATGTTACCATCGATCCTAAGACGCACAGCTTGGGACCCCCTACCCGAGATCTGTCGGTTTTGACACCGACAATGGTGCTTTCATTGAGAGTTCCGCTGTGTGATCGGCAAAAAGGGTCAATGGCTTGACTGCAGATCAACTATGACGTCGGCTTCTTCGTCGCCAGCTCGACTGGTCACCTTGGCTTGACCGAGGACTATGCCCTACCTCCGATCGTCATGTTCGGATGAGGGCCTTCATCAACATCAACTCCGATCTCCATCAAGATCATGGAGGAATCATCCATGGAGCTCGGGGGCTCAACGTCAACATTGCCCTCGGGCGACTGTGCTGTTTTTCTGGACAGCGAACTTTTATCCGCTGCCACCACCTCCTCGAGTGTCGCTTAAACGATTGCTTCGGTGGAATTGTGCGAAATTGAGTCTACAACAACACTGCAAAATTTCGTCGAGTTTTGATGGAGGAATCTCCGGCAATCTCCGATATACCAGAGCCGTGTTGAATCTGGACGAGAATCCGGACGAGTTTGGAGCATGGTGTCCATCATCTAGCTCGGACGTCCTTTGGAAGATCGAACTGTTGATCGGCTGCGGAATTCCTATATCTACCACCTGTCAAAAATTCAGCTCGATCTGACCGTCCAAACTCCGGTAACCTTTCGATTCGTGCATCACTTTTCGGATCTGTTTTCTGCGCGAGAACGAATCCAACCTGAGTTCATCTTCTTTATGAACGGGATTTTGGACATCCTTTTTTAAGGAAGTTTTTGTATGGGGTATTGTGTTTTATTCTCAAACACATCCCACTAATATTATAAGTATTTTTCCAATATAATCTTCACCATTGCACCGGTGTCAAACCAGCCCGACAACATCACTCCATGGCGGCCGACCTGCGCTAGACACGTCGTCGCTTTGTTGAGACGAGCTCAACTTCTTTGGGTCATCATCTCGGCCAGCCGAACAATAGTTCAGCATCACGAAGGATAAATCGTCACCAACATTGCTGCGCCACGGATTACACGGAGCGGGCACACCGGCATCGCCATACGGTCACTTCATCAAGCCAGCATTGACCACGTCACAAGTTACGACTTGCATCGGCATGGCCGAATCGTTGCTTCATCGAGCTGATGTCCATCACGCCAAACTACTTCAACACCTCGGCTGACATGGCAGCTGCAACATCACCTCACTGTCCTGCTCCGTCTCCTCGCCTGGACTGGGGGCTTCGTCATCCCTTCATGAACTTACTTCAGAGACTTCGGCGTCACTGGCCGACCAACTTCATCACATTAGCTAGACCACGGGCTTTGCCTCGGCGAGCCAACCTTTGGCAGCATCGTCATGCCTTCGCTTCATCACCCATCAGGCAATGGGTGTGCGGATCGAGTCCCAATTTTGGGAGTAACCTTTCTTCAGACCGCTGTGACACCCCAAAAATTTGGCCTTGTTTTATTAAATTAAAATTTTTGCCAGGATTTAAAACTTTGAATTTTTGAGCTCCACTTTGATTTTTTTTAATCATTTCCTTCCCTGTTATGTTGAGTTTTTCCAAAAAGAAAACTTTTCAAAAATGTTGTTGGACTTATTTAACCTCTCAAGAAAAACTTTCCTTTTATCAGTATAACTAATTAAATAATTAAGTTGCTTGATCTTTATTTTCTTGAAAATGGTTTTTCAAGGTTAATTGACCATATTTGAACTACAACCATTTGATAGATTCACTTAAAATTTCCACAAAAATTTGGAGATGTCAGGTTATGTTTTTAAATCACTTTTATGCAAAAATATATTTCATTCATGAAATATTTTGAGCCCTGCACTCAATTTTTCTTCTCTGGTCCAGAGTGCATTTTGCACTACAACCTATTTAAATATTTCTTTAATACTCCTACCAAAATTAGGGGAGGTCAGTAGGAACATATTATTCCACTTTGTGCAAACATCCAGGGTTGTTCTTTGAAAAGTTTGAGTGAATCAACCTCTTTTCCATTCTGGTCCAACTTGATGGTTTGTACAGCAACCATGTTTTTCCTTGCTCTTTAACCCTTGATCTTTTCTCCTACTTGTAGTCCTTCATGTTAAACCCTTAAGTCCAGGAGCATGCACCATTTGGATCATTTTTGGTTCATGAAATAATGCCAATTATTTCCTGTCCAGAATTGGGGTTTTGTAAAACTTGCACTAGCAAGTTTCCCCTTTTGTCCAACTAACCTCACCACTCTCTTTTGCATCTAAAGAGACCCCCATCTGGAGTTTTTGGCCACCCCAAGACCTGCCTAAGTGCATGTGGCATTTTGTCAAACACCTGGAGAGCATGACCAGTTTTGACATGAGTTTTGGCATTGCACTGTGAACTTGCACCTCTGATCAAACTAACATGTCCACTAGACTCCCCGTTGCTCCTAACCTCGATCTGGTAAATCCCATCCTCACCTGCGACCTGTAGCATGCCTCGGCATTGTGTTGAACATCTGGTGTGCGTGCACTGGACGCGCCCAGAGCGCGCGTATTGCAGCCACGCGTCCGAGCCGACACACTGGCCCCCACGGCTTTGGCCCGCTCTGCAGCACCACGCCACGCGCTCCCCTCCTCGCAGCAACACGCCAAGCAGCCCCCGCCGCGCCCGGCAGGCCAAGCGCTAGCCGCCGTCGCCGCCGACAGCCCCTGCTCCGTTCAGCGCCGCCCAAGCCACCCCGGCTCGCCACCTGGCCCCGGCACAGCCCGAGCTCATCCACACGGGTGTCCGCTAGCGTTCGTCGCCGCCACGTCGCCCTAGCTACAGAGAGGCGGTTCGCCGAAGAGCTTATCCCCACCGCCGCGGAACCGACCTCGGCGTGCTATAAATGGACACCCCGAGCCCCTCTGAGCACGCACACGACCTCATGCTACCCCCATGGCGCTCCCCTGCCTCGCATTTGACCCGGGGAGGTCTCCTTCCTCATCTCCGGCAACTCCTGCCGCCGCCACCGCCCCGGCCAATCCGGCACCTCCAGTACCTCCCCCTCTCCGTTCTCTTCGCCAGGAACTTCCTCATCCTCCCATGAACCTTTCCCACTACTTGATTGGGATCGGGAACCATCGCCGCCACAAAGTCACTTTGCCACCGAAGCTTCCCTCCGCCGTGGAGCTCGCCGCCGGCGATTTACTCCTTCCCCAGCAACCCTGCGACCACCGGGAGAACCGCCCCGGCTGTGCGGATCCATCCCTACCCTCTGGAGCCCGCGAGGAGCAGCCAAACGCCGGCGACGATCGCCGGAGCCCCGCTCCGCTCGGACAGAGGAGGGAGACGACGCGCGGCGACTGGTCAAACATGACCAGTGGGCCAGGCGGGCCCACTGTCAGCGACACCCCGCATTGTCCACGTGAGATTAAGTGAAGGCGTATTATCCCTAGTACGCTTTCCCCGCTCTGAAAGCGTATTCCCCTCCGAAACGTTTTCTTTTTCTGTTTTTTTAAAAAAACAGATTTTGACCAAATCTTTGACTGGCTATAACTTTTTAAATATAAGTCCAAATGAGTTGATTCTTTTTCCAACCTTCTTCAAATTTGATCTAGTTTATTTTAAGATTTATTCGAAAAAATTTCAATCAACTTTTTGTTCTGTTTTTGAAGTGTGTGTTAATTCAAATATATTTTTCAAATAGGATTTTGGGAGAGAGAAGAAACTTTCAAAAGTTTGGAGAGCACCCTGCCTTTCCACACATTGAAGGCAAGCATTCTGAATCCCGGCATAATATTTTTGGTGTGATCGTTGATGCATTTATAACACCACCGCATTTCGAAGGACTTGTTATTTCATGTGATATGATCATATGCATGGGTGCATGTTATTGATTCCATGCTGTTGGAAATGAACACACTTGTGATGATAATCACCCTCATGTGTCTTGCATGCATACCGGCAGGAACCCGGGAAAACCTCTGCCTTGGGTAGGCATGAGTTTTTCACCGGTCTCCGTCGGGACGGTTATGTCTGGTATGGCATGGTAAGGTGATATGAGAGGTGAATCTGTTGAGTGAAACATATTTGTTATACTAAATCATGCAGGGAATACTTGAACCTCCTGAGTCGACCGTAGATCGAGTCTTGTTCCAGTAACCCCCATACTTGTTTCGTACTACCACTCGTCTCTACAGCAAGTAGAGTACGGTTCAGTAAGTTGTCAACCTCTTTCTAGCACACACCGTATAGAGAGGCCATGGTGGAAGATACCGGTTGTAGCTGGTAGGCAGGCCACCTGGTCCGGGGGCATGGGTGTTTCCGGTTGGGACCGAGAGGGGAGGCCACCCCTTAGAGCGCGCGATATAAATTTGATCCCATGCTACGCGAGGTTGTAGCCTCCCCACTTAGAGTTTGCTTAACGGGTGTCGTGGGTGATTCCAGACACGTGTGAGATAAGCTGGTGTGTGCAAGTTAGGTGTGTTTTCAACAAAAAGACCGTAGACGGAATTAGTCCCGGTGGACTAAAGAAATCCGTTACTCGTGGGTAAGGAGTACACCCTCTGCAGAGAATAAACCTATTCGAATAGCCGTGTCCTTGGTTAAGGATTACAGTCTGGGATGGGTCAAGTGTCGGTCTTAGTGTCGGTCTTCGGAGATGAAACTGTTAACCAGAAAATGGAATTACTACTCGAGACTTGTGATATCTATGATTATTATTATTGTTGACTAACCCGTGATATTATTGTTATTACCAAGTATCTCTGGGATGGTTCTACCTCCGGGATATTCACTATGATTGTTTATTTTTAAAACCCTTTTTGTGGCGTCGCACAGACGCCCGACTGTGGCATTTTTTTAAAGCCCTTTATGTGGTGTCGCTCAGACGCCCGACTGTGGCATTTCTTTTAAAGCCGTTTATGTGGTGTCGCTCAGACGCCCGACTGTGGCATTTCTTTTAAAGCCCTTTATGTGGTGTCGCTCAGACGCCCGACTGTGGCATTTCTTTTAAAGCCCTTTATGTGGTGTCGCTAAGACGCCCGACTGTGGCATTGCTTGTTATTTATTTCATAAAACTTTTATACTACTATGTCATTGCAATTTTATAAATAACATGCTTGCACGCATCCGAGACTTAATATATTTTGTGACTGATGTCATGAGCATAAAAATATTTTTAGCACATCATTGTTATATTATACCTGTGTTCATAATGTTTGCGAGTACATTCAAAGTACTCACTGGCTTGTCCCTGGCTATTGTCTTGGCCAGATTTTCTTGCACGGAGAGGAGCGACGCGATGCCAGCCCCGAAAACCACTCAATGGAGATAACAGCCTCGCGAAGATAGGAACTTAACATTGTCAGCTGTTCCCGTGGGAAATGGAGTCCCATAGACACTGATGATCCACAACCCGCTTCCGCCATCAACCACTAGAAAGCATTTGTTGTACTCACAGGTCAGAATGGTCTTGTACTACATATTTTGTTTTTTTGCTTGGAATTTCTGTATCAAGTTGGAGCCTCATCAGCTAACAGTAATCCTGGGGCTGATGAGCACGACGGTCTTTTCTGGAAATTTATTACCCGGAAAAAAACCCGGTCGCGACAACCGCTACAACAAATAAACCAGATGCTATTAATCCTAGCAATTTTTGCTTGTTTGGGTTTATTTTTCCCAAGGAATTATTACTCTGCTTTGTTCCATCATCTATACACAGGTCTATCAAATGGTGGCCGCATTAACGACGGTTGTGTGGTGGTTCGGTCAGTTTTCGTGCATAGTTCGGCGAACGTCGTATCCGGAACTCGGACCGACCTGTGAATTCGGGCTTTGTCACGCCTTCACTGCGTCACGCCGACGCCCTGCATCGACATTGGCCTCGGCGCCAGGCAACATCTCTTTAAATAAATTATTTGCGTAAATCAATTATGTAAGGATTATATATATATATATATATGTTATTATTATTATTATTTCCTCGACTACACTGTTTTATGTGTGAAGGTAATCGATTTTGACTGCGTTACGCGGTCACTACTCCGGAGTGCCAAACTCCTTGCTCGGACACCTCGGGCTTGGGGGCTGGGACCTCGGCCATGCCGAGGACTGCGAACCTTGTCGGATCTGTCACAGGTCAATGGGCGTATTCGTCCCGCCATAAGCCCAAATCGCGTTATCAACACCGTGGACAATAACCAGCTAAGTCGCTCTCATGCTCAAAGGCTTTCTGTTTTAAATTTTGTCCGGTTTGACCAAGCATTATACTTTTTCTTGGCAAAAAGTTGTTTGTGACAAAAGTTCCTTGTCATAACTTTGTTTGTGACACACAAATTAAATACCTCGTTTATTTGGGGGCTTCCTTTATGAAGCCTTTCCTCTTGCATATGATTATACTTGTACGGCTTCGTTCCTTGTTCGTGTATTACGCCACAATATGCACCATATTGACTTAAGTGTTCCGCAAGCTGGGTTGCCTTGCTCCTGTGCTTACCCCTACATTCCCGATTGTTTGGCTAGGGAGTAAAGGGAGCACCTCTGCGATTGTCATGACCGGTTCATCCGAGCTCGGACCTCAGACAGGGTGAAGCCGAAAGCTAGCGCTCTTATTGTTTTCAATCATGGTCGGCACACAATGGAACTCATGAGTACAAAAAATCTATTGCACAAGTCTCATAGTAACAATGAGCAACCGAAGAAAGGTGTCGGTGGAGGTACTATTTTCTTCGAAGATGCTTCTTACACTTCGTCAGTAATATAGCATAAGTTCCCTGAGTGCGCTTTGTCTGTTACAGCCTTATGGCCTGATTGCCTGGTTATCGGAAACACCGTCGATATTCTCGACAGGTGGAGTACATAACACTTTTTGGTCCTTGACCGAAGAGGGAGAAGCCGACGGTCGGTTAAGACGCGTTTAAAGTTTGGGTGAACACAGATATGATATAAGTACTTCGGTACACACAATCATTATAACATAAAATTCTTTTACCCAAGTCACTTGGGGGCTCTTAAAATTTATATGAGCTGTTTTCCCAGCTTATGGCACTTTCAAACTATTTGTGTGTTTCCAGCACAAGTCTCGCAGTGCAAGGCTGGACACCTTTAGGGATTCGTCAAAAACATTCTCGGATATTGCTATATATGCATCGGTTTCAAATTGTGTCTTCGGTCAATAGTTGGGTTGCCCGGCTCCTGTGCTTGCCTCCTACGTTCCGCTTTGTTCGGCTAGGTGTGCAAAGGGAGAACCACTGCGATTGTGCTTCCAGCTCGTATGGTTAAGCACCTTAGTGGAGAAAGCCAAAAACTGACTGTCACAATAAGCGTAAACTGGTCAGCGATCCGATGACTATGATAAATGATGGGCCATTCATAACATTGGCCGAAGTGTTTACAACTTGACCTCGGCTGTCGCCGAACACTAACCGGGGGCTCGTAGCTAGCCTCCCCAGTTTAAAGCTCCTATGACTAAGTGAAAGTTATAAAGCCCGCATATCTGATTGTCACGTTCCCGCCAACACAACTGCCTTCGGGCACTGAGACATCGGCTAAGGGTTGTCTTGTTATTGCGGAAACACCCTGTGTAGTATCTACAAAGGGGTAGAAGCCGACGATGGGCCACTTTGAACTGATAAACGGTCGCAACGGAGTCAAAATAAACATATCATCGGCATTTGTATTTAATATACAAGCGCCGCCTTCCGTAATCATCGTTATAAAGCCATAAATATGCATCAATTTGACTTAAGATTTTGGCCCAGCTGGGTTGCCTGGCTCCTGTGCTTACCCCTACGTTCCCGATTGTTCGGCTAGGTGGTAAAGGGAGCACCTCTGTGATTGTTACTACCGGGTCATCCGTGTAATTACCTCAGACTGGGTGAAGCCGAAAGGTAGCAAAGGATCACATTGGTCGGAAACGACGGAAGTGAAAATTTTGGTTCATTAATAACATAGGGTTCGGGAACTTTACCGGAACTAAATCCTCAATATTTTCCTCCCACATTGACCGGAGGTGAGGTTTCATGATCATGATAAGCATGATGAACCAAAGAATGTAATCGATAGTGGGACTATTTTCCTTGGAAGATGTTTCTTACATTACGTAATATAACATATCTCTTCGTGTACCTTTGTTTATAAAACCGTATGGCCGGATTGCCTTGTTTTCCATAAATCTTTGCCCTTATAACGAATTCATAAAGTAGAAAAACACTCCTCAGCTACTAGCCAAAGAGGTTGAAGCCGATGGTTGGTCAACAAAGTTTTGTACAATGCAGATCCGAGCATTAATGATGTAAAGTACTTGGATACACAGAGTCATTACACATAATTTGTGATTATACTATGGATATCTGTCAGGATCCCGAGTCAATGGCACACCGATCTAGCATGTAACACCTCATATCACTTTGCGGCCTCACGCACGGTATCCCCACGGGTGTCGCCTTACCAGGCCCGGGACCGTTTGCGCCTTTTGGCACACGTATATGATAGTGTCGCTAGCATCCATATGATAAGGAGCCCCGGCTAACATGGCTAGCCGTGAATCCGAAGTGGCACTAACTTAAGGGACAAGCATACATGACCCAGCAACGAACGTGTCGGTCATCAGTGAGTGAATCCAGGCTGTAGCAGCTGGGCTAGCAGGACTCCAGAGAATCTGGGCTGTAGCAGGCTAACAGGACTCCGGTAGACACCGCGTGGCATTTCCCCGAAGGGACAGACACAGGATCGAAGAAGGACACATGCCGGCCAGCCTAAGTGTTCCGGAGCAGTAGCAAGCTACCAAGGCTCAGTGGAAGCACTAGGAGACATTTTCCGGTAAGAGAGGCTACCAAGGATAAACAACTAGATAGTCAGATCCCACACATACCAAGCATTTCAATAACATACACACAATATGCTCGATATGTGCAAATACAACATGGCATCACAACATGACTCTATAACTCAAGTATTTATTCAATAGGCTCCGAGGAGCGAGATATTACAAACATGGGTCTCATGACCCAACATTCAGAGCACACAAGTCAAGCACAAGCGGAAGCTTAACATGTCTGAGTACAAATATCTACAAATGAAAAAGGCTGAGAAGACTGACTATCTACAAGATCCTACCGAGGGCACAAGATCGTAGCTGAGGTAACAAGCTAAATGTCGAAGTCCACGTGGAACTACTAGCGAGACTGAAGTCTCTCTGCAAAAACATAAATTAAGCAACGTGAGTACAAATGTACCCAGCAAGACTTACATCAGAACTAACTACATATGCACCATTATCAACAAAGGGGTGGTGGGGTTTAACTGCAGCAAGCCAGCTTTGACTCGGTGGCTATCATGAACTATGACTGCAAGTATCTCTTTTGAGGTGGTCCACACGAGTCCACATATTCACCATATCAATACACCACTATGGATCCGCTCCCGTCTCCCTATGAGAACGCCATCCATGGCACTCACACTTATCTTGCGTATTTTAGAGTATCCACTTTCACTTGTCTATGAACTGTACATGCAACCCATAAGTCCTTTACCGCGGACTCGGCTATTCGAATAGATCATATTAACCCTGCAGGGGTGCACTTCTTCACACACGCTCTCACCACTTACCGCCGTTTACATGACATGTACTCGACAACCTTCAAGCGGAAGCCCAGCGAGGGTGTCGGCCACGACCTGACTAACCACACAAGTCTCTCGTCCAGGTTTATCGCCTATGCGGGTTCCATCCGCAAGGAGATCCGGCCGGGGTGTCGCTCACGGCCCCAAACGATGTGTGCAGGGTTCCCAAGCCCACCATCTGGGTGCCACTTGGTACACCGGGCCACTGTGCCTAGTCTGTCCCAAGCCCACCTGTACGGGGTGCCACTTGGTAGACTACTAACACTACCTACAAACACCAGAAACTAGTTGCAACTCTTAGACAGAGATCATGTTGATTAATAAGTTGAGAGGGGTCAAGTTACCGGAACCCAATGTGTGGTAGTAACTGTTCATGGATCATGACGGCTGCAATGAGACAACCCACCATGTACTCCTACATGGCCTCTCACCGCTACCTTTACCAAATCGTGTTCACACATTTAGCTCTCAACAGTAGGACATGTTCACCACATTCCAATTCATCCCCGATGAATCAGACCTGACACAACTGTAAGCAATAGCATGTATGACAAACAAGCATGAATGAGTAGGCACATCAGGGCTCAAACAACTCCTACTCATGCTAGTGGGTTTCGTCTATTTACTATGGTAATGACAGGTGTAACATCCCAAAATTCTAAATTTTGGAATGTTATAAACAAATAGATAGTTTTGATTGTTGTTTGATTGATTGTGTGAAATTGAGTGGAACTGAAACTTTTAGAAAGTTAAATGAGAGGAAATAAAAGGACTTTCCCAAACTTTCACCGTTGCTTTATGATCTCCATGGATTCAAATACTTTTCAAACACAAAACCCTGGAGTGAATATGACATGACTTCTTCCATTTAAATAAATGAAAGGGTTTTGAAAAGATTTGAATTTCATTTGGAAATATTTTCCAATTCATAAACTTCATGCAACTCAATGATTTTCATGAGAGAAGATAAAATGACTTCTTCAAAACATATGAAATATGAGTTGGGAGTTTAAAAGAAATCCAATTTAAAGTCCCTTTGAAAATTATTTTCAATTTGGACTTATTTGGGTTTTATTCAAATTATTTTTCTCCAAAAATAAAATATATGGAAATTAGGGTAAAATGATTCCCTACATCACAAAATTGGAGAGAAATAAATTTGAATTAATTTTGGTATTTTTAAAATGGTTTTTTATTGGATTTTATTGTAGCAGTAGCACTGTTTGAATTATTAGATTTGTTGTGGATTTTGTTTGAAGCTAGAATAATGTTCATGCTATAGGAAATATTTTTCTGAAAATTTTGATATAAAATATGCCTATGTTATAATTTTAGTTTTTCCTGTTTCTGTTTAAAAAAAAGAGACTTCCTCCGCCGACTGGGCCGGCCCAGCCCCTACCAGGCCGTGGCCCAGCCCACTCCGCGCCACCTCGCTCCCGTCCCCGACCAGGACTCCTCCCGAGTCCGCCGCCGCGCCGCCATGGACGCCGTGCCGCCTCCGGCCTCCTCTGCCTCCTCCTCCACGTCACCGCCCCCTCTCCGCCTTTAAAAGGCGAGGACGCCATCGCCCTGCCTCTTATCCCGCACCTCGCATCGCGCCGCGCTCCCGCATCTCGCTGCAACCGCCGCAGCCGCCGACGAGCTTGCCGCCGCCGCCCCCGCACCGTTTCGCCGCCCCGACCGACGGCGATGCCACCACCGGACGCGCCGCTCCCTGCCGCACCTCCC
>NC_057801.1:589096115-589124654 GCF_018294505.1 Triticum aestivum | reverse complement strand
CCCCGTGCCCTTCGCCGCCCTCCTGGACGACCGGAGCCGCCGCCCCGGCCGGACCCGAGCCGCCGCCGCCGTCCCACATTGCCGGACTTTGCCGTCGCCGTCGCGGTAACTCCTCGCCCTCTCTCGTCCGTTAGATCTAGGATCAACGGTTAGATCTAGATCACGTTTTTTTATTCAAAACATTTTATTTTGATTAAGTACACGTTCGTTAGTTTAGGATCTGGAGTGAACAAATTTTTGTTTTTTTTTTGCGTTCGGTAACGAACGTTCGTTATTTAGACATTTTCTTTTTCTGTTAGTTTAGTCAGGGACTTATTTGTAGATGTTTATTTACAGTTTAGCCCCTAGACTTCACATGATCACATCTTTCATACCGTTTATCCAAATTCAATGAAACCAACGCCCACTTCTTTGTTATGAACTCCTCTATCCAGTAAAACAACTTAAACATGTTTTTGAAAGTTTAAAATTTGAATTTCAAACAGTTTAGTACTTGAACTTCGTTTGATCGTAACTCGAGTTTTATAACTCCGTTTTAGTTGATTCTTTTTGCAAATCGAAGCTCTTGACCTAAACTTTCTGATAAGAACAAATTCACATAATTTTGGTGCTGTTAGATATTGTTTTATGTTGCAAGAGTTATATGCTTGGTTTTGAAGTTTTCCGATTTGTTTTCTTCGTTCTTTCTAATCTTTTGAGTGATTGCTTATGTGTGGTTACTATTGATTGCTTACGATAGATTGAACGGAGTGTGACGAATAGAACTATCAGGAGTCGAGTGCGAAGTTTCTTCATGAACAATACAGGCAAGTTCACACTTTGATCATACCTCTTTACTACCCAGTTTTATTGCATTAGATCAATCCTCAAACAATTGCATGATTAGGATCTGTTTAATATGTGGGTTTTGGGAAGTAGATGAGGTAGAACCTATTGCCCGGTTATATTATCAAACCCTTGGGAGTTACTTCTATGTTTGCTTATATCGTTATGCTATGCTAGTAGACGTGGATTGGGTGAGTGAATTTCCATGATAGATGTGAGATTGTTAACTAATGGTTTATTTAAGGTGGCAACTTTAATACACATCTGGGTGGATTGAGGCACCTGGGTATTCCAGCGATTGCCTGCTTCTTTTGGACCGCCACCCAAGCTCAAAGGGATCATGAGATTATTCATGCTAGAAACTTCCGTGTGCAGCCACAAGCTACTATGGGCTCTAGCATAGTTGACTAAGTCGCGCGAACTCTTACAGTGGTAGACTAGCAAATGTAGGGGATGTAGGTTGGTACTGTCTACCCGATCGTAAGGTGCTAGCGCTTCTGAAAGACTATGTCTCGGTCATCCGTTTCTCAAACATCATGTAGTGCGAGAATCCCAAACGGAGGAGATCGAGTCTTGTGGGGAAAAGTGCACAAACCTCTGCAGAGTGTATAAACTAATCATGGTTAGCCATGCCCCCGGTTATGGACATCTTGAGTATCTAGTACTTGGATTATCATGTGGATCTCATCATGTTACTTTAATTAATATTTTAGGTTTTAATGATGATGCTTAATTGGGATTGAGAATGCTGTCAACCATTCTCAATGTTTAACAACCACCATGGTAGTTAAATAAAAATTTATTCCTTTGCAGTAGGGAAAAATTGGCTTTTCGCAAAAAAACATTATAACCATAGAGCTTTTCCACCAGCCATATATGCATGTAGTGATAGCTATTATTCATCATTGCTCTATGGTGTGAATTTGCCAGTACATTCAATGTACTGACCTACATGGCTGCAACGTCTCATGTTGCAGGAATCTTACGACGAGTAAGTGATACATTAGGGTTATGATTTCTACACTCAACTTTGCCGTTGGTGTTGATGGGAATCCACAACCTTGTTGTTACTTCCGCTATTTGGATTTGAGGTAATAGTATTTACATTATTTTATACATGTGATTTACCTCTGTTATAAATCCTCTAGTACTGTGTGTGTCAGCATACCGATCCAGGGATGACACTTCAGCACAGAGATTCGATCCATTCGGGTCGGGTCGCTACAACAGGTCATGCAGAGGAAAGCGGTTCAACTACCGCAGCATGTAACAGTTGAATCGTTGTTGTCCTAATGCAGTAAAAGGGAGCAGGAGCGAGAGAGTGTGATTGTATCGGAATGAACAAGGGGGGTTTTTGCTTGCCTGGCACTTCTGAAGATAATATAGTTCTTCATCGGTGTCATCGAACTCATCGTCGGTACGTCATCTACTAAGAGGGGACAAACACCGGCAACAAGGAAGAACACAATCAATGCAATGCACAATATGATGCATGATCATGACATGTCGATATGCTGTGATTTGAGCTAATGCAACTAGCAATAGGTTAAATGAAGTTGGTTTGAATCTGAGATTCAAATTCAAACTCCATATATGACATTTCAAATGCCATTAATTCAAATTGTTATATATAGCAGCTTTAAGTTGTTCAAACATGCATGATAATGCCATAAATAGATTATGGGATTTTTCTGATCATTTTTCATATATAACTTGTTTCATTTGGAGCTACGGTTGAATTTATATGATTTTTTTAGAAGTTTAAGCCTTTTTCTGGATTTTCTGATTAATTAGAGTTAAACTAATTCCAGAAAAAGATTTACGGCGTCAGCACTACGTCAGGGTGGCGTCAGCGAGTCAACGTGTCAGCCCAGGTTAAACTGACCAGTGGGGCCCCCGTGTCAGTGGCTAACTAAACTAACCTAGTTTAATTAGCACTAACCTAGGTTAAACTAATTAAGTTTAAACCTAAACTAGATTAGTTAGACGGGCGGGCCCCGCATGTCATTGACCCAAGGGAGGCCATAACCCTGGTCAACCGGGCCTAAAACGCCGGTGGCTCGTCACCGACGACAACAGGCGTGGCGAGGGCTCGGGTTTCGCCCTCCGACGACCAGAAGGAGGGCGGAGGGGCTCTGCGTGCTGCTGAGAGTGCTCCGCGTCTCCCTGTGCAAGCGGAAGGGGCTCCAACGACCGGAGTTGAGCGCGGCGTCAACCTCGGCGGCGGCCGGAGTTCGGGCGCACTCAGAAACGAGGCTGCGGTGGCCGTGGGGTGGCGTGCTTGGCTCCTAAGGCACCTGCACGGTGCGGTGAGCACGTGGGTGTGCTCAGTTGGGAGTTGCGGTGGCTGTGGGCACGACGGCAAGAAGCTCGGGCTGCGGCGCGGTTCGGTCTGAGGCAAGACGACGACTACGGCGTGCAAGCGAGACGGGGAAGAGGAGGGTTCGGGGGAGGAGCTCATGGAGGAGACGAAGATCAGGTCAGCCAGCTCGGGGGAGGCCGGAGCTGAGCAGGGCGACGAAGCGGATCTCCGGCGACTCGAGGTTGAAGAAGACGGCATGGACGGTGTTCGAGGGCGTCCAGCGCTGCACGGGACGGTGATGACGAAGAGGGGAACGAGATGGAGCTCTTGGGAAGCTCGGGGTGTCGTAGGGACGGCGATGGTCACGGCAACGGCGAGCGGCGGCGATGGTCGCGGTCGGGTGGCTGTGCACGAGAGAAATAGAGGAGGGGAGAGAACAGGGGAGGAGTGGGAGTGTCGGCTGGATCGGGATAGCTCTGGGGCGTTCACCCACGCGTCCATAGGCTCGGCGGCAAGCAGGAGGAGGCGAGGCGCCTCGCGCGCGCGTGCGCTGTCCCACCTCTGCCTACTGGGAGAGGTTAGGGATGACTAGCACCAGGCCAGGTGGGCTGGGCCAGCACAGGTGAGGCCCAGGTGAGCATCCCTCCCTCTCTGATTTCTAATTTATTTCTGTTTTCTATTTATCTAGAACTATTTTGGCTTTAGTAAAAATACTAAAGCATTTTATAAAATCCTGAAAATAATTTGTGGACACTCCGTGGATTAACCCAGTGGCCCACATTTAGTTTCAGAATTATTTGAGCATTTTAAATATTTATAGTAATTACATGCTCAAATCGAAATACATAATGATTTAAATCAAAAATCCAGAGATGACCTAGAAATATGTTCGTCATTTTTGGGGGAGGTTTTCACCTTTATCAGAAGTCATGAACATTTTCAAAGGGCACTTTGGGTTCATTGAAGATTATTTTACGTTGAACCTATTTGAATTTCATTTGGTGCTAGGGTTTAACAGTCCCCAATTCAGGTTTAAATGAAATTTAGACATGATGCAGCAACCAAGCTAGTCCAAGTGCAAGGCAAGGCTAGGGATGTGAGAACTCACCCCCACTGAACAAGAATCTCGTCCCGAGATTCAAGACGTGAGGTCAGAGGAAAAGGGGTCACAAAAATATCACAATCTCCATGATCCATTTGCCCTTCTCGAAGTTGTTGATCCATTGCTTCCAAATTGATCTTGACGTCTTTGCTTTCGAGATCTTCATCCAATATGATGACGATAGAAAGAAACTCTATCGGAAAGGATCATTGAAGCTCTTCATACCAGGCTAATGGCAATTCACAAACGATGGTTTGAAGGAATCCAAAGAAATGGCATACTCAATTTTGGAATGGAACTATGGTTATAGAACAATCGGCAAATGGAAGGCACAATCCGACTGATACCGAAGATATAATCTAGTGTCTGAGCGTGCTCTCAAGAACGTGAACATTTCCATATCCATCAAGGTTTTACCAGCATCTACGCCAAAGATCTTGGCAAGGTTCCAACCATGATCTCTGCCTGAGATTCAGATCTGGTTGGTAACTGAATATTTTAGACAACATGTCTGGAAAAGAAAGTTTGCAACACAAACCGACGAGATGACGTTGCGAGATTCTCAGGAAATGAACTACGATATGCAAGCTCCAAAACATGAGCTGGTTCTGCTACATACATGTGAACACGCTGTCCCGGACAAACATGACCACTTAGTAGTCTTATAATAAAACACTACCGAGTTCATGTTGGGAACCATCATTGAAGATAATGAAGTCATGTGCATGACCTAGGATTAGCATGTGAGACTCCCTTTTCTTGAACAAATCAATCAGTGGCTTGGTGTGCTACGGCATACAATGGAGTGGAGGTAATTAATCTACCAAACCATAGAATACATTCACACATGCATAACTTACTTGCCATGATTCCAGAGGAAACAAAAACAAACTTCCTCAAATTCATGGCGGCAACTTGCATTAAATGCATGTGAACTTAGAGGAAGTGACTTCTTCCATCCAAGCATAAGCTTCATGAACGGAACATGAAGGCTTATAAAGTTTCCAACACTAGGTTGATGTTCAACATGAATCATGGAGGAGACAAAATACTACTGATGGGCTCAACAGCAACTCATCGAAATTTTCCATATCACTGGAATTCCACCATTATGTGAACAATGTGATAGTATTAGTCAGACCAAAAGATGTAATGGTGTATGCTCGAGGAACAACCACGAGTAAGACAACATTACGAATATCGTTGGTTCTAACTTGATTTGACGATAGCCCACACTCAAATCAAGGTTTGGACAAGACGATAGATTCAACAACCGATCACGAGGAACAGTCGATGAAGATATCATCTCTCTTCAACACACACACAAGGATATCCCCTAGTGACGAACTAAATCAGACAAGCTTCCATCTTCCAACTCTCCAAGTTGTTGTTTAGCCAACCAACTAGCTCAGGAGTACCAAACATAGAATCTTGGAGAATGGGGGGGGGGGTTATAAGAAAAGCCAACTTGATCATGAACTCAACATAACAGTCAAGGGACAACCCGGTGATACTTCCGGGAAGATATTCGGAAAATCACAGAACACCGATATGTTACTAAGCTCGAGAGCAATCTTGCTTTCCAAGGCAAGACGATATGACCAAAATAGCAAAGGATTGTTACAGTCCTAACTCATTGATCGAAGAGTGCACCGGAAATAAGGACTAGGTGGCATGATCAATCTTAGGATGATGATTCAATAACCAACACGCTAGAACGAGGTTATTGTCCATTTAACTACCAAGCAACAGAGTTGCTAGGGGTATAGATTTCACACATCACAATTCACTTGTCGGCATTCCGGTTGCGACAACACGGGAACCGAGAAATGAGTAATGATGGAGAGAGTATCATTGTATCAAGAGTTCATATGATGGTGTGCAATTCCCATGACATTCTTGATATAAAGATGGCAATACTTCAGGGTAGAACAGAACAAAAGCTGGATTGGCATTTTGATCTACGAAATACAACTACTTTGACCCAATCCTGGATATGGAAGAGGTACTGGAGTTTGTTTCTCCTAGTCATTCCGGAATAGAATGGCTTGACGGTCCACAAGAGTAATAGGCATCAATGAATGAAGGAACGCATACTCTTGACTATCAATTGATAGACAAAGGTCAGAAAAAAACTAAAGAGGGACAACTCAAAGGAACATATGATTCTCTGAGTTGTGGATGCATGGATTAGTATGTCGAACCAAATTCGGCAGGTTTCTTCTGGATAACCCATGCAGAGAGGTAGGTTTGGCAGAATCGGAATATAGAAGGGGAACTCATCGAGAGCACACTTGTTGTGATCTTTTGGTTCCCGAACTTCTGCCATATTGGTTCATGGTATTGGAAGAAGGAAATACCATGGACCTTGAGGACTATCGCAAAGGTTACTAATATCCTAAAGGAACTAGCAAACACTATCAACATGAGGTAAGTAGGGTGAATCTCGGGTTCAGAAACCGAGGGATAGAATACCTACTACTAAGTGGCATCACGGGATGCTTTCGAGAATGATGACCAGAATCACCACACCGTGATTACAAAACATGGGTGAGATACTAGGTGATACTCTAAGACACCTAGGGTCATAATAGTAGCTCCAACATATATGTCGAGGCGAGGAGATACCTCAACACACTGGTTAGTGTGGTTAACCTGGCCAAAAGGACATCGAAACAGAGGGAAAGGATTTTGCAAATGCATTAGATTGTTTAGAGACCTGGGATGACTCGGACAACATAACGGCTGTAAATGCTCAAAAGATTTGAGACATCCTGCAAAAATGGTGGCATAACCACTCAGAAGCACAATAACAAGGTTCCAAGACCAACTATGAACACACAGAGGTATTAGAAACTGAATTGGGGCTTAAATCCAACAATCTTATGAGTCTACTGATTAGTAACACATGATCCTGATGGAAAGAAGAGAACGCCTAGTTCCTTAACCCCGTAGGAAAGATATGATGACTCAGATCAGAAGCGCATAAGATAAAGGAGTAAAAAGAGCCTTACGATCCAACCCAGAATCAATTCCCTTATATAACTAAAGAATTTCTAGACTCAACTTCGACCAGTTTGGCTTGGTAATCCTACAGGCAGTCAGGCTCTGATACCAAAGCTGTGAGGACCCCGACTCAATGGCACATCGATCTAGCATGTAACACCTCATATCACTTTGTGGCCTCACGCATGGTATCCCCACGGGTGTCGCCTTACCAGGCCCGGGACCGTTTGCGCCTTTTGGCACACGTATATGATAGTGTCACTAGCATCCATATGATAAGGAGCCCCAGCTAACATGGCTAGTCGTGAACCCGAAGTGGCACTAACTTAAGGGATAGGCATACATGACCCAGGAGCGAACGTGTCGGTCATCAGCGAGTGAATCCAGGCTGTAGCAACTGGGCTAGCAGGACTCCAGAGAATCTGGGCTGTAGCAGGCTAACAGGACTCCAGTAGACACCGCGTGGCATTTCCCCGAAGGGACAGACACATGATCGAAGAAGGACACATGCCGGCCAGCCTAAGTGTTCCGGAGCAGTAGCAAGCTACCAAGGCTCAGTGGAAGCACTAGGAGACATTTCCCGGTAAGAGAGGCTACCAAGGATAAACAACTAGATAGTCAGATCCCACACATACCAAGCATTTCAATAACATACACACAATATGCTCGATATGTGCAAATACAACATGGCATCACAACATGACTCTACAACTCAAGTATTTATTCAATAGACTTTGAGGAGCGAGATATTACAAACATGGGTATCATGACCCAGCATTCATAGCACACAAGTCAAGCACAAGCGGAAGCTTAACATGTCTGAGTACAGACATCTACAAATGAAAAAGGCTGAGAAGCCTGACTATCTACAAGATCCTGCCGAGGGCACAAGATCGTAGCTGAGGTAACAAGCTAAATGTCGAAGTCCACGTGGAACTACTAGCGAGACTGAAGTCTCTCTGCAAAAACATAAATTAAGCAACATGAGTACAAATGTACCCAGCAAGACTTACATCAGAACTAACTACATATGCACCATTATCAACAAAGGGGTAGTGGGGTTTAACTACAGCAAGCCAACGTTGACTCGGTGGCTATCCTGAACTACGACTGCAAGTATCCCTTTTGAGGTGGCGCACACGAGTCCACATATTCACCATATCAATACACCACTATGGATCCGCTCCCGTCTCCCTACGAGAACGCCATCCATGGCACTCACACTTATCTTGCGTATTTTAGAGTATCCACTTTCACTCGTCTATGAACTGTACATGCAACCCAGAAGTCCTTTACCGCGGAGACGACTATTCGAATAGATCATATTAACCCTGCAGGGGTGCTCTTCTTCACACACGCTCTCACCACTTACCGCCGTTTACACAACATGTACTTGGCAACCTTCAAGAGGAAGCCCAGCGAGGGTGTCGTCCATGACCTAACTAACCACACAAGTCTCTCGTCCAGGTTTATCGCCTATTCGGGTTCCATCCGCAAGGAGATCTGGGGGGGTGTCGCTCACGGCCCTAAACGATGTGTGTAGGGTTCCCAAGTCCACCATCCGAGTGCCACTTGGTACACCGGGCCACTATGCCTAGTCTGTCCCAAGCCCACCTGTACCGGGTGCCACTTGGTATACTACTAACACTACCTACAAACACCAGAAACTAGTTGCAACTCCTGGACAGAGATCATGTTGATTAAAAAGTCAAGAGGGGTCGAGTTATCGGAACCCAATGTGTGGTAGTAACTGTTCATGGATCACAAACACAGAACTCAGTTCCTGAGGACAGCTGCAATGAGACAACCCACCATGTACTCCTACATGGCCTCTCACCGCTACCTTTATCAAATCGTGTTCACACACTTAGCTCTCAACAGTAGGACATGTTCACCACATTCCAATTCATCCCCGATGAATCAGACCTGACACAACTCTTAGCAATAGCAGGCATGAAAAACAAGCATGAATGAGTAGGCACATCAGGGCTCAAACAACTCCTACTCATGCTAGTGGGTTTCATCTATTTACTGTGGCAATGACAGGTCATGTAGAGGAAAGAGGTTCAACTACCGCATCATGTAACAGTTGAATCGTTGTTGTCCTAATGCAGTAAAAGAGAGCAGGAGCGAGAGATTGGGATTGTTTCGGAATGAACAAGGGGGTTTTGCTTGCCTGGCACTTCTGAAGATAATATAGTTCTTCATCGGTGTCATCGAACTCATCATCGGTACGTCGTCTACTAAGAGGGGACAAACACCGGCAACAAGGAAGAACACAATCAATGCAATGCACAATATGATGCATGATCATGACATGTCGATATGCTGTGATTTGAGCTAATGCAACTAGCAATAGGTTCAATGAAGTTGGTTTGAATCTAAGATTCAAATTCAAACTCCATATATGACATTTCAAATGCCATTAATTCAAACTGTTGTATACAACAGCTTTAAGTTGTTCAAACATGAATGATAATGCCATAAACAGATTATTTGGATTTTTCTGATCATTTTTCATATATAACTTGTTTCATTTGGAGCTACGGTTGAATTTATATGATTTTTAGAAGTTTAAGCCTTTTTCTGGATTTTCTGATTTATTAGAGTTAAACTAATTCCAGAAAAAGATTTACGGCATCAACACTATGTCAGGGTGGCATCATCGAGTCAACGTGTCAGCCCAGGTCAAACTGACCAGTGGGGCCTCCGTGTCAGTGGCTAACTAAACTAACCTAGTTTAGTTAGCACTAACCTAGGTTAAACTAATTAAGTTTAAACCTAAACTAGGTTAGTTAGACGGCCGGGGCCCGCTTGTCATTGACCCAGGGGAGGTCAAACCCCTGGTCAACCGGGCCTAAAACGCCGGTGGCTCATCGCCAGGGACAGCTCGGGTTTCGCCCTCCGGCGACCAGAAGGAGGGCGGAGGGGCTCTGCGTGCTGCTGGGAGTGCTCCGCGTCTCCCTGTGCAAGCGGAAGGGGCTCCGGCGGCCGGAGTTGAGCGCGGCGTCGACCTCGGTGGTGACTGGAGTTCGGGCGCACTCAGAAACGAGGCTGCGGTGGCCGTGGGGTGGCGTGCTTGGCTCCTACGGCACCTGCGCGGCGCGATGAGCACGTGGGTGTGCTCGGTTGGGAGTTGCGGTGGCTGTGGGCACGGCGGCGAGAAGCTTGCGCGGTGGCGCGGTTCGATCTTAGGCAAGACGGCGACTATGGCGTGCAAGTGAGACGGGGAAGAGGAGGGTTAAGGGGAGGAGCTCACGGTGGAGATGAAGATCAAGTCACCCAGCTCGGGGGAGGCCGGAGCTGAGCAGGGCGGTGAAGCGGATCTCCGGCGACCCGAGGTTGAAGAAGACGACATTGATGGCGTTCGAGGGCGTCCAGCGCTGCATGGGTCGGTGATGACGAAGAGGGGAACGAGACTGAGCTCTTGGGCAACTCGGGGCGCCGTATGGACGGCGATGGTCGCGGCAACGGCGAGCAGCGGCGATGGTCACGCTCGGGTGGCTGTGCGCGAGAGAAACATAGGAGGGGAGAGAACAGGGGAGGAGTGGGAGTGTCGGCTGGATCGGGACGGCTCTGGGGCGTTCACCCACGCGTCCAGAGGCTCGGCGGCAAGCAGGAAGAGGCGTGGCACCTCGCGCGCACGTGTGCTGTCCCACCTCTGCCTACTGGGAGAGGTTAGGGATGACTAGCACCAGGCCAGGTGGGCTGGGCCAGCACAGGTGAGGCCCAGGTGAGCATCCCTCCCTCTCTGATTTCTAATTTATTTCTGTTTTCTATTTATCTAGAACTGTTTTGGCTTTAGTAAAAATACTAAAGCATTTTATAAAATCCTGAAAATAATTTGTGGACACTCCGTGGATTAATCCAGTGGCCCACATTTAGTTTCAGAATTATTTGAGAATTTTAAATATTTATAGTAATTACATGCTCAAATCGAAATACATAATTATTTAAATCAAAATTCCAGAGATGACCTAGAAATATGTTCATCATTTTTGGCGGAGGTTTTCACCTTTATCAGAAGTCATGAACATTTTCAAAGGGCACTTTGGGTTCATTGAAGATTATTTTAGGTTGAACCTATTTGAATTTCATTTGGTGCTAGGGTTTAACAGTCCCCAATTCAGGTTTAAATGAAATTTAGACATGATGCAGCAACCAAACTAGTCCAAGTGCAAGGCAAGGCTAGGGACGTGACAATATCAATCCTTAATTCGGCCACCCGTGCCTGCATTAAGGCTCGGGGGCTACTGGGCTTCGGACTTATTATTTACAAATATTAAAGGGGCACATCGATCCCCTGATCTGGTGTTGCCACCCGACCAGTGTCTCGGGAGCTACTACATTGCCCATTCATTGCAGAAAATTCAAAGTGCTCAATGTTCGGCTTGACCGAACTATGCGCAAACGCATCTTCGGATAACAGTAGGTACCATATGGACCTTTCCGGCATCAAGCTGGTATATTACGACAACTTCTCAAGACCCTCTCTCAAGGGCCCGTTCGCCGATCACTATTATCTCTAATATATTACACTGTGTTTCTATTCCTATGTATGTTGCCGAGCTAGGAGTTAATCCTCATGCCGATTTCGCGCATCGACCTGAGTCTCAGGGGCTACTAGGATCAGTGATTTCATGTTTTCCTTCAGGTGCATCTCGGGTTTTGGACCGACACACACACCTTAAGGGCTACTGGCTATATATCTCGGTAGAGAATAAATTGCACCAATCAAAAAATCGGCCCACAGTCGGGCTGGTGCACCACCTTGGAAGCAGTCCGGCATAAAGCTTGGGCCCCAGTGGTTGGCTCCATAGAGGACATTTCCGGCATTAAGCTTAGCTAACCTCCTTTAAACTTCTTCAAGCCAAGGTGATCTATGACACCTAGGATACAGTCCGGCGTTGGAGCTCGGATACAGTCCGGCGTTGGAGCTCGGATGCAAGAGGACACTACCGCCCGGGAACAACTTCAAACCCGAGGTGTGGCGTGAAAAATAACCAGACATTGATAAAGGCCGATAACTTAAAGGGGTTCCTTGGATACCCGACGTGTAAACTCTTCGGATTTAGTTCGGCGATCCTCAAGATCGAAGATAAGAAGATTTGTTGAACCAGTTTTCAAGACCAACGGCCGAAGATGAAGAATAGTTCAGAAGAATCGAGGAGCGTCCCCGACTTGAAGACCGGTTCAGGGGGCTACAGACGGTGTCCTGGACTACGAGGTACTCACCACGTCGTCTCCCGATCAGTAGAATTGGGCCGAGGACCCCCATGGCCGTTTACTCATGGGCCAGTTCGGATAGCCGAAGTATACACAAGGAAGATTCTACAAGACTTGGTGATCAAGACAAGGACTCCTCCCCACCGGCGTATTCAGCTAGGACTCTTGTTATCCTAGGCCGCTGGTACATTACATAAACCAAGGCCAAGCTAGTCGATAGATGATTATGACATTACTCATCATACCTCTAGGGTTTAGACTCGGGGTAGATCAACTCTTGTAACCCCTATACTCATTAAAGTCAATCAAGCAGCATGTAGGGTATTATCTCATCAAGAGAGCCCGAAGCTGGGTAAAATCCCGTGTTCATGTTACCATCGATCCTAAGACGCACAGCTTGGGAGCCCCTACCCGAGATCTGCCGGTTTTGACACTGACAGGCGCGCCTATCCCCCCAGGGCACGCCCTCCAGGCTTGTGGGCCCCCTGGAACTCCAGCAACCCTAACTCCGACTCCATATATTCCTATTTGCCAAGAAAAAAAATCAGAGAGAAGGATACATCGCATTTCACGACACGGAGCTGCCGCCACCTCTTGTTCTTCATCGAGGGGGCTGATCTGGAGTCCGTTCGGGGCTCCGGAGAGTGGAAATCAATGTCGTCGTCATCATCTACCTTTCTCCATCACCAATTTCATGATGCTCACCGCTTGGAGTGAGTAATTCCTTCACGGGCTTGCTGGACGGTGATGGGTTGGATGAGATTTATCATGTAATCGAGTTAGTTTTGTTAGGGCTTGATCCCTAGTATCCACTATGTTCTGAGATTGATGTTGCTATGACTTTGTTATGCTTAATGCTTGTCACTAGGGCCCGAGTGCCATGGTTTCAGATCTAAACCTATTATGTTTTCATGAATATATGTGCGTTCTTGATTCTATCTTGTAAGTTATATCCACCTATTACGAGTTATGATCCGCATACCCCAAGATGACAATAATTGGGATTCTTTTCGGTGATTACCGTAGTTTGAGGAGTTCATGTATTCACTAAGTGCTAATGCTTTGTTTCGATACTCATTAAAAGAAGGCCTAAATATCCCTTAGTTTCCTTATGGAGCCCGCTGCCACGGGAGGGTAGGACAAAATATGTCATGCAAGTTCTTTTCCATAAGCATATATGACTATATACGGAATACATGCCTACATTACATTGATGAATTGGAGCTAGTTCTATGTCGCCCTAGGTTATAATTGTTGCATGATGAATTCCATCCAACATAATTATCCATCATTGATCCAATGCCTACGAGTTCTTCACATATTGATCTTTGTTAAGTTACTTTCGTTGTTGCTGCTGTTACAATCACTACAAAACTGCTACTGCTACTATTGCTATTGTTATCATCGCTATCATACTACTTTGCTACTAAATACTTTGCTGCAGATATTAAGTCTTTCAGGTGTGGTTAAATTGACAACTCAACTGCTAATACTTGCGAATATTATTTGGCTCCCCTTTTGTCGAATCAATAAATTGTGGTTGAATACTCTACCCTCAAAAATTATTGTGATCCCCTATACTTGTGGGTTATCGACGAGAACTATGCCGAGAGGAAGAGACTGGTCAGCAGCCAAGGCCAATGTGTTGGGGTGCCTTCCTGCGCCCCTATTTATATGCATGGGAGGGCTGGGAGTCCATCCCTACTCCTAATAGGAGTTGGCGCCAGGGGGGAGAGGACTTGGACTCCAAGTCCAATCCTATTCCTATTAGGATCCCCATTTTTTCCCTTCCCTAGCCGCATGGGCTTTTTAGGACTTGGTGCGCCTAGTTTAATAAGGCGAGGGCGCCTCCCCTCAACCCATGCCAGCCCTTGGAACGTGGTGGGCCTACTTGTGGACTTCTGGAATCCTCCAGAACCGTCTGGAAGCTTCCCGGTAGAATACCGAAAAAACTGCACCTTTTTCGGAACCCAAAATATGACTTCCCATATATAAATCTTTACCTCCTGACCATTCCAAGACTCCTCTTGACGTCTAGGATCTCATAAGGGACTACAAACAACATTCGGTTACCAATCATCAAATATCCAATACTAATCTAGCATCAACGAACGTTAAGCGTGTGACCCTGCGGGTTCGGGAATTGTGTAGTCATGAACGAGACCTCTCTTCGATCAATAACCAATAGCGGGACCTAGATACCCATATTGGTTCCTACATATTCCATGGAGATCTTTTATTGGTTGAACCATGATGCCAAGGATTCGATTGATCCCATATGCAATTCCCTTTGTCTAGTGATATGTTACTTCCCGAGATTCGATTGTCGGTATCTCCATACCTAGTTCAATCTCGTTACTGACAAGTCTCTTTACTCGTTCTGTAATACAAGACCTCATTACTAACTCATTAGACACATTGCTTGCAAGCTCTTTACAATGTTGTATTACCGAGAGGGCCTATAGATATCTCTCCGTCATACGGAGTGACAAATTCCTGTCTCGATCCATGCCAACCCAACAAACACCTTCGGTGATACCTGTATAGCACCTTTATGATCACCCAGTTACAAAGTGACATTTGGGTACACACTAAGTATTCCTCTGGTGGCATGGAGTTGCACGATCTCATTGTCTTAGGAATAGATACTTGACATGAAGAAAGCTATAACAATAAACTGATATGATCAACTGCTAAGCTTACAGTTGGGTCTTGTCCATCACATCATTCTCCTAATGATGTGATCCCATTATCAAATGACAACTCATGTCTATGGTTAGGAAACCTTAACCATCTTGGATCAACGAGCTAGTCTAGTAGAGGCTCACTAGGGACATAGTATTTGTTTATGTATTCACACATGCATTTAAGTTTCCGGTCAATAAAATTCTAGCATGAATAGTAAACCTTTATGATGAACAAGGAAATGTGATAATAAACAATTTATTATTGCCTCTAGGGAATATTTCCAATAGTCTCCCACTTGCATTAGAGTATATAATCTAGGTGTTGATCATGTTTTTCCCGTGGAAGAGGTTTAGTCAACGAGTCTGCCACATTTAGACCCATATGTACTTTGCAAAGTTCTGTGTCTCCATCGTTAACATAATTACGAATGGAGTTGAAATGACACTTGATGTGCTTGGTTCTCTTGTGAAACCCGAGCTTTGTGGAAATGGAAATAGCTCTAGTGTTGTCACAAAAGATAGTCATTGGATCTGATGCACTAGGTATTACACCCAGATCAGATATGAACTCCTTCACCCATACTCCTTCTTGCATTGCTTCCGAAGCAGCTATGTACTCTGCTTCACATGTACATCCCGCCACGACGCTCTGTTTGGAACTACACCAACTGAGCACTCCACCATTTAATATAAATACGTATCCAGTTTGAGACTTAGATTCATATGATCTTTGTCGAAGCTAGCATCAACGTAACCCTTTACGGCGATCTCTTCACCACCTTCATAAACGAGAAACATGTCCTTATTCCTTTTCAGGTACTTCAGGATACTCTTGACCGCTGTCCAGTGATCTACTCCTGAATCACTTTGGTACCTCCCTGCCAGACTTATGGCAAGGCACACATAAGGTCTGGTACACAACATGATATACATTATAGAGCCTATGGCTGAGGCATAGGGGATGACTTTCATCCTTTCTCTTTCTTCTGTCGTGGTCAGGCTTGAGTCTTACTCAACTTCACACCTTGCAACACAGGCAAGAACCCTTTCTTTGACCGGTCCATCTTGAACTTCTTTAGAACTTTGTCAAGGCATGTGCTTTTGTGAAAGTCCTATTAGGCGTCTTGATCTATCTCTATAGATTTTGATGCCCAATATGTAAGCACTTCATATTAAGCTTCTCCGTAGATTTTGTGGAAGTCCTATTAAGCTTCTCCATAAGTTTGTATAAAAAAAGCTTCGATCACCTCATCAAATCATATATTCCAACTCCGAGATGCTTGCACTGGTCCATAGATGGATAGTCGGAGCTTGCATACTTTGTTGGCATCCTTAGGATCAACAAAACCTTCTGGTTGCATCATATACAACTCTTCCTTAAGAAACCCATTAAGGAATGCCGTTTTGACGTCCATTTGCCATATTTCATAATCATGAAATGCGGCAATTTCTAACATAATTCTAACAGACTTAAGCATCGCTACGGGTGAGAAAGTCTCATCATAGTCAACCCCTTGAACTTGTTGGAAACCCTTTGCGACAAGTCGAGCTTTATAGATGGTGACATTACCATTAGTGTTTGTCTTCTTCTTAAAGATCCATTTATCTCAGTGCTTGCCGATCATCAGGCAAGTACACCAAAGTCGATACTTTGCTCTCAGACATGGATCCTATCTTGGATTTCATGGCCTGAAGCCATTTATTAGAATCAGGCTCATCATAACTTCTTCATAGTTCGTAGGTTTGCCATTGTCTAACAACATGGCTTCTAGGACAGGATTACCGTACCACTCTGGTGTGGAACGTACCCTGGTCAATCTATGAAATTCAATAGTAACTTGATCTGAAGTTTCATCATCATCATCATTAGCTTCCCCTTTGTTTGGTGTAGGCATCACTCAACTACACATATGATGTGCTACCTTCCAATTCGAGAGAAGGTACACTTACCTCATCAAGTTCTACTTTCATCCCACTCACTTCTTTCGAGAGAAACTCCTTCTCTAGAAAGGACCCATTCTTGGCAACAAAGATCTTACCCTTTGATCTTTGGTAGAAGGTATACCCAATGGTCTCTTTAGGGTATCCTATGAAGACGCACTTCCCACTTTGGGTTCGAGCTTATTAGGCTGAAGCCTTTTGGCATAAGCGACGCATCCCCAAACTTTAAGAAATGACAGCTTAGGTTTCTTGCCAAACCACAACTCATACGGTGTCGTCTCAACGGATTTAGACCACACCCTATTTAAGTGAATGCAGTTGTCTCTAATGCACAACCCCAAAACGATAGTGGAAAATCGGTAAGAGACATCATAGAACGCACCATATCCAATAGAGTATTGATACATCTCCGTCATATCTACTTTTCCTAACGCTTTTCCTCTTTTTTTGGACTCTAATTTGCATGATTTGAATGAAACTAACCTGGACTGATGCTGTTTTTAGCAGAACTACCATGATGTTGTTTTTGTGCAGAAATAAAAGTTCTCAGAATGGAATGAAACTTTGCAAGGATTTTTTATACAACAAAAGATAATTTCTGGAGCCAAGAACCACCGAAGGGGGAACCTGGGTGGGCACAACCCACCAGGGCGTGCCACACCCTCCAGGCATGCATAGGTGGGTTGTCCCCACCTAGTGGCCCCGTAGACCCTGAAACCGACACTATAAAATCCTATTTTTCCAGAAAAAAACCAAGGAGAAAGAATTATCACGTTTCACGAGACGGAGCCGCCACTGTTTCCTGTTCTTCATTGGGAGGCCAGATCTGGAGTCTGTTTGGGGCTCCGGAGAGGGGGATCTTCGATCTTCGTCATCACGAACCCTTCTCCATCGCCAATTCCATGATGCTCCCCACTGGGAGTGAGTAATTCCTTCGTAGGCTTGTTGGTCAGTGAGGAGTTGGATGAGATTCCTCAGTAATCGAGTTAGTTTTGTTAGGGCTTGATCCCTAGTATCCATTATGTTCTGAGATTAATGTTGCTATGACTTTTCCAGGCTTAATGCTTGTCACTTTGGGCCCGGGTGCCATGATTTCAGATCTGAACCGTTTATGTTATCACCATTATATCCATGTTCTGGATCCGATCTTGCAAGTTGTAGTCGCCTACTACGTGTTATGATCCGGCAACCCCGGAGTGACAATAGTCGGGACCACTCCCGGTGATGACCGTAGTTTGAGGAGTTCATGTATTCATCGTGTGATAATGCTTTGTTCCGGTTCTCTATTAAAAGGAGGCCTTAATATCCCTTAGTTTCCAATAGGACCCCGCTGCCACGGGAGGGTAGGACAAAATATGTCATGCAAGTTCTTTCCATAAGCACATATGACTATTTACAAAATACACGCCTACATTATATTTATGAACTGGAGATAGTGTCGTATCGCCCTAGGTTATGACTGTCTCATGATGAGTATCATCAAATGAATCGCCAATCCAATGCCTACGATTTTCCTACATATTGTTTTTGTTAAGTTACTACTGCTATCGTTACTATTGCACTTGCTACAAAACTACTGCTATCACCATTATTGTTACTATTCTTGTTGCTACTACTATCAAAACTATCATACTACTTTGCTACTGATCACTTTGCTACAGATAATTAATCTCCAGGTGTGGTTGAATTGACAACTCAGCTACTAATACATGCAAATATTCTTTGGCTCCCCTTGTGTCGAATCTATAAATTTGGGTTGAATACTCTACCCTCGGAAACTGTTTTGATCCCATATACTTGTGGGTTATCAAGACCTTTCTCTGGCGCCGTTGCCGGGGAGATAGCTATATTTGTTGAGGCACTTTGGATTATTACCAAATTATCACTATGAAGAATCTGAAGGATGTGAAGACTAAGATTTTCCCCTCTAAGACAAGGGAGGTAAGGAACTGCCATCCAGCTCCGCTTTAGATTCACCTTCTGTTATAAGCAGACTTGCAACAACACCACATGCTATTAATTCTGATATGTCACAAGTTATTGATGATGCTACTTCTGCTATGAATGTTACTCATGATGATGCTAGTACCTTGCTTGATGATAATGTGCCACTAGGTGAATTTCTTGATGAACAAATTGCTAGAGTAAGACAAAATGATATTGTTGAAACTGATGATGAGCTGAACTTGAAAAACTTGAAATACCTATTAGAACTAGCCCTCCTAGATATGAATTGCCAAAGGTACCAGAAGGTTATGTATGGGTGAGGAGGCAACTAGAGATATTTTTGCTTGTAAGGATAGAGATGATCTAGAAAAATTATTATGCAAGTATAAAGAAAGATCTTTGAATGCTTGAATGAAATGTGATCCTAAGTTTGCTACTTCACCTATCTTTATTGATGATAAGGATTATGAATTCTCTGTCGACCCAGAGTTAATTACTTTGGTTGAATATAATCATTTCCATGGTTATGAAACTGAAACTGTTGTGGCACATCTTACTAAGTTGAATGACATAGCCACCCTTTTTGCTCATGATGAGAAGATTCACTATTACTATATCCTCAAATTATTTCCGTTCTCATTAAAGAGTGATGCTAAAGCTTGGTACAATACTCTTGCTCCTTGTTGTGTGCTTAGTTCCCAGGATATGATTTATTACTTCTCTGAAAAATAATTCCCTGCTCATAAGAAACAAGCTGCCTTGCAGTGCAAATTGAACAAGAGAGTCTCCCACAAGCTTGGGGGAGGCTTCTCCAATTGCTTAATGCTTTGCCTGAACATCCTCTTAAGAAAAATGAAATACTTGATATCTTCTATAATGGACTAACTGATGCTTCTAGGGATTTCCTAGATAGTTGTGCTGGTTGTATTTTCAGGGAACAAACTATTGAGCAAGCCGAAGAATTATTGAATAACATATTAAAAAATTATGATGATTGGACTCCTCCTGAAACACCGCCTGAACCCACTCCAAAGAAGAGGGGTATTTTATATCTTAGTCCTGAAGATATGCAAGAAGCAAAGAAATCTATGAAGGAAAAAGGTATTAAAGCAGAGGATGTTAAAAATTTACCACTTATTGAAGAAATACATGGGCTTGATACACCACCAGCACCTAAGGTGGTAGAGGTAAATTATTTAATGAAATTCAATGATAGTGATAATCCTCATAACAAACATCCTAGTCAATGCCTTTATGAGTTTGATAATTACATTAGAAAGCAAGATCACTTCAATGCAAATGTTATGAAACAGTTGAAATACAACTCTGATATTATTGCTCAATTAAGTGACTTGTTATTTAGAATCTCAAATGATGTTAGAGGTGTAGGAAAGCATGCATCTATGGTTCAAACTCAATTAGAACAAGTTGCTAAATCTCAAAGAGAGTTGCTTGATGAAATGAACAATAATATAAGTGACTTTGCTATTAGATTAGCAACTAGAGGAGGTAAGATGACTCAAGAACCACTTCATCCTGAGGGACACCCAAAAAGAATTAAACAAGACTCTCAAAGAGTTAACACTGATGCACCTAGTCCTTCTAAAAAGAGAAAGAAGAAGAGAAATAATAGGACTTTGCATGCCTCTAGTGAACCCGAAGTAGAAAAACCTCCTGACAATGATAACGAAGTTTCTATCTCTAATGCTGAAACTCAATCTGGTAGTGAACACTCACCTTCTGATAACGAAAAAGATAATGATGAGGTTCATGAAGACACTCAACCAAATAATAAAGAACCAAACAATGATGTTGAGATAGAACCAGTTGTTGATCTTGATAACCCACAACCCAAGAATAAAAGATATGATAAAAGAGACTTTGTTTCTAGAAAACACGGAAAGGAAAGAGAGCCATGGGTTAAAAAACCTATGCCCTTTCCACTAAATCAACTAAAGGGAAAGATGATGAAGAATTTAACGCTTTGCTGAAATGTTGAGGCCAGTCTTTTTGCGTAGTCACTTGACTGATATCTTAAAAATGCCTCCTTATGCAAAGTACATAAAAGGCATCATCACCAATAAGAGAAAAATACCGGAAGCTGAAATCTCCACCATGCTTGCTAATTATACTTTTAAAGATGGAGTACCTAAAAAACTTGGAGATCAGGGAATACCAACTATACCTTGCTCCATTAAGAAATTATGTGAAAACTGCTTTATGTGATTTGGGAGCTGGTGTTAGTGTTATGCCTTTCTCTTTATATAAAAGACTTGATTTGAATAAACTGACACCTACTAAAATATCTTTTCAAATGGCTGACAAATCAACTGCCATACCTATCGGTATTTGTGAGGATGTGCTCGTTGTTGTTGCTAATGTTACTATTATGATTGACTTTGTTATACTTGATATGCCCGAGGATGACAACATGTCGATTATCCTTGGTAGACCCTTCTTGAATACTGCAGGAGCCGTTATTGATTGCAATAAAAGAAAGGTCACTGTTCAGATCAATGGTAATGAGCATATGGTGCACTTTCCGAAGAAACAATTCCAAGTGAATGGTATTAATGTTATTGAAAAATCTTCGACAACCACTATTGGAAGTTTTCAACTACCTCTACCTATTGTTAAAAAGAAATATGAAATGCTTATTGTTGGGGACATTCATATCCCCGTTGAGGTAACTTGGTGATTCATGGAGGTTCTTCGGTTTCATGCTAATCGAATGGGGTTGTTAATAAGACTTGATCAACCTTATTAATGGATCATTTTTGAGAGGTATGAAGTTGATGAATTTAGTGAGCACACTGGTACGCGTCGGTGCTATACAAAAGGTTTTTAATCCCTTTCCGCGACGACATTTGGAACCGTCGCCAAGTGAGTGTGGGCGATAGGTGGGGGGGGGTCCTTCTCACACGACCCAGAAACCGTCGGGGATAGAGAGCCTTGATGCATATAGTTGCCCCTATATAACCGTTTCTGATGTCTCAAATATCCAAAAAGGTTCATCGTTGCTACTCGTTTGTGCTCGCATTGCCATCACAGTCGGAGTTTTGTGGTTTTACCTAAAACCAGGCAGATTCCAGGCACATGAGTTTTCTAGGCACGTACCAAATTGCTCTATGTTTACGATGCCTGGCACATCACAAACAGTTCATGATTATAAAGCATGTACTATAGTAGACATTCACACACATTTAGTTTTCCCGCACCGTATGTGATAGTGTCCGACATCACACATGCTTTGCAAACAACAACTGTGTGCCTTTTTGCACACGTTTCCACTTCGTGAACCGTAACGGATTATGACATATATCGCACACGATGTGCTTTATTAACCATGTGCACCGTAATGACCTGCACACTGTAATTTCGCCCTAATTTAATTGTTGCTATTTAAAATTGTACCTAATTTAAACTTGAAAGTAGGCTATAGCTTTATTCATATCCATCAGGTTCAAACAACCAATGCATTATTCAATTCACATGTACATATGTTTAAGAATTACATAAGTACCAAATAAAGAATGATGAACCATGGTTCTATACTTGCACTATTACAGATGGTAAAGAAAGAGGCAACATACATTCTGGTTGCTGAACAAGGTGAAGCGGAATGGCCCTATTGTGCTCTGATGGATGCAGAAGGCACACACAACTCTAGTCCAACCCCTTGTGATGGCCAGACGCCAATCATGTAGTTTGAGAGGTAATCTTGAGTAAACTCCTTCTGGATCCACTTCAAAGGAAAAAAGATTTAGACATTGTCATCTAACACAACTCATTACGAGCAGTAAAAAGAAGGCTACATGGTTCTTACTTACCATCATGTAGTTCACTGTTGTCTTGCATAAAGTGTAAACAAATAGTTCGGTTGATGAGTACATATAAAGGCATGCTAAGCACAACAGGCTAAACATCAACCAAATATATCCATGGTAGACAACATAATCTACAAATGATAGCTTCAATGTGCAGGCTTAAGCACGCTGTTAAGCAAAATAAGAAGTGGAAAGGTGTGTTAACTGCATCAGGCATAACATTTATAAAAAAGCAAATAGTCTTTCAAACTGGTATTGTGCAGGTCTAAAGTACACTAGTTATTGTTAAAAAACAAAAAGGCATGTTAACTCCAATATCCTTAACAACAACCAAATATCGTAATTCATAGTGGTATTGTTGAAACTGTTATTGATGAAATTGAATTGCACGGCAAACAGTTGCACATATAGAGCATCACATTGTGAAGAACTTAAATAAACAAGGCATAAGGCCATCTCTAGCCAGTCCTTTAAAAGTTAAAGGACTAAAAAACTTAGTGGATATATATATATATATATATATATATATATTACAAAAATTTTTGGCCGTTGCTAGTCGATCCCCTAAACTTAGTGTTGTAAAATTCAATTTGATCAAGTTCAAAGCAAGTTCAACCGAAAGTAGCATGCATTCAAACATAAACATAGATAGTTTTGCATAGCTGAACATAAAACATAAATTTAAACTAAGCTAAACTGCTTTCAGTCGAAGTACAGGTCGAGCCAATTCTTCTTTGTTAGGTACGGTGTGCCACGAGCCGGGTCCGGGCCGGTGCCGTCATCGGGGTCATTGGGGAAGGCACTCCTCCACTCATCAATGTCGATCTCCTCGTCCTCGCTGCCCACCTCGACGCCCTCCGTGCCACCGTCCTCGCCGCCTTCGACCTCGTCATTGGAGGAGAGCACGATAACCTCGCCACCCTCCGTGCTACCGTCCTCGCCTCCTTCGACCTCGTCATCGGAGGAGAGTGATACGTCTCCAACGTATCTATAATTTTTGATTGTTCCATGCTATTATATTATCTATTTTGGATGGTTTATATGCATTAATATGCTATTTTATATTATTTTTGGGACTAACCTATTAACCTAGAGCCCACTGCCAGTTTATGTTTTTTTGCCTATTTAAGAGTTTCGCAGAAAAGGAATACCAAACAGAGTCCAAACGGAATGAAACTTTCGCAATGATCTTTCTTGGACCAGAAGCAAATCAGAAGACTTGGAGATGAAGTCAGAGACGCAACAAGGTGGCCACGAGGGTGGAGGGCGCGCCCAGCGGGTAGGGCACGCCCCTAGCTCGTGGGCCCCTCGTGGGTCTCCTGACCTAGTTCCTTCGCCTATATATACTCTTATACCCTGAAAACATCCAGGGGAGCCACGAAACCACTTTTCCACTGCCGCAACCTTCTGTACCCGTGAGATCCCATCAAGGGACCTTTTCTGGCGTCCTATCGGAGGGGGATTCGATCATGGAGGGATTCTACATCAACACCAATACACCATTGCCCTTCTGGTGAAGCGTGAGTAGTTTACCACAGACCTCGGGTCCATAGCTAGTAGCTTGATGGCTTCTTCTCTCTCTTTGATTCTCAATACCATGTTCTCCTCGATGTTCTTGGATACTATTTGATGTAATATTCTTTTGCAGTGTGTTTGCCGATATCCGATGAATTGTGGATTTATGATTAGAATACCTATGAATATTATTTGGTTCTTCTCTGAATTCTTATATGCATGATTTTGATATCTTTGCAAGTCTCTTCAAATTATCGGTTTAGTTTGGTCTACTAGATTGGTTTTTCTTGTAGTGCGAGAAGTGCTTAGCTTTGGGTTCAATCTTGCGGTGTCCTTTCCCAGTGACAGTAGGGGCAGCAAGGCACATATTGTATTGTTGCCATTGAGGATAAAAAGATGGCATTTTCATCATATTGCTTGAGTTAATTCCTCTACATCATGTCATCTTACTTAATGTGTTACTCTGTTCTTCATGAACTTAATACTCTAGATGCATGCAGGAGTCGATCGGTGTGTGGAGTAATAGTAGTAGATGCAGAATCGTTCCGGTCTACTTGACATGGACGTGATGCCTATGTTCATGATCATTGCCTTAGATATCATCATAATTATGCGCTCTTCTATCAATTGCTCGGCAGTAATGTGTTCACCCACCATAATATTTGTTATCTTGAGAGAAGACACTAGTGAAACCTATGGCCCCTGGGTCTCTTTTCCATTATATTGAATCTATTTTCCATCATATAAGTTCTCTTTTACATCATACTAGTTTTGATCTATAAACCAAAAATACCAAAAATATTTACTTTATCGTTTATCTATCTCTATCAGGTCTCACTTTTGCAAGTAACCGTGAAGGGATTAACAACCCCTTTATCACGTTGGGTGCAAGTTGTTGATTGTTTGTGTAGGTATTCGGTGACTTGTGCGTTGTCTCCTACTGGATTGATACCTTGGTTCTCAAACCGAGGGAAATACTTACTCTACTTTGCTGCATCACCCTTTCCTCTTCAAGGGAAAAACCAACGCAAGCTGAAGAGGTAGCAGAGAGCGCGATAACCTCGCTGCCCTCCATGCCACCGTCCTCGCCGCCTTCGACCTCATCATCGGAGGAGAGTGCGATAACCTCGCCGCCCTCCGCGCCGGCAAAGATCGCCTGCTCCGCCTCCACGAGCTCCGGGTGCTGCCGGCGGAGCTCTTGCATGTAGGCCTCGTCGGCGGCCTCGGCCTTGAGGCGCTCCCACGCCTGGCAGTCCTCCCGCTCCATAGCCGAGCTCACCACCCTGGCTCCGGCGGAACAAGGTGGACCGGACGTGTGCCGAAGGGGAAACTGAGCCTAGCCGCCGCGCCGTGGTAAAGGAGTTGCCAACGGTTGTACTCCATGGCCGCGAGCTCGGCCATGTGGAAGTTGCCGAGCCACCGGCGGGTGTGGGTCTCCCGATCTGTAATCTCGGTGACCCACCACTGGTACGCATTGGTGCTATACAAACGGTTTTAAACCCCTTTCCGTGACGGCATTTGGAACCGTCGTCAAGTGAGTGTGGGCAATAGGGGGGGTCCTTCCCACACGACCCAGAAACCGTCGGGGATAGGCCTTCCTGGCACACAAGCTAGCTCATGTGCGATCGGGCGAGGCATGGAAACCCAATTGTTTCGGTTCATATGTACATCCCACATGGTGAATCACAGAAAAACATTTCCGTTCGTATGTATATCACACACAGTGAATCCAAGGAGTACGTTTCCATTCTTATGTACACCCCAAACGATTAGGCTGCTATAGTTGTGTGAAAAAGGTGGACATGAACATTTAATCTGCTGATATGTTTGTGCTAGGTACATTATCGCACATGGTTCAAGAATGTAAAATGTGTGCGGTGCCTCTACTAATGACAACGTGAACATTTTCGTAACTGTGTGCGATTGGTATTCCTATCGCACACGCACACTGGTTTGAAACATTTGCTGTATTACCATGAATCACATACACATATGAGATGAAACCATGTGTGCGTCTGCAGGGCATCGCAAATTTTTTTTGGCTGTAATCTATTATCCGAATTGGAATTTTTGAGATATGAAACATGCAATTGAAATTCTCAGCACAATGGTTCAACAACAAATCCATAAATAAAATTTTCAGTACAATATGTTCAGTAATTACAGGATTACACAACACTTAACTATGATGAACCACAATATTTACACACGGTAAAGGTGAAGAGACAAGTGTAAATCATTTTGACTGTCAATGTTGCTGAAGAAGCGGAATGCCCATAATGTGCCTTCTTGCATGCCATAGGCACGAACAACTTTTGTCCAACCCCTTGTGACGATCGCTCGCTCATCCTTCACCGCCTTCAGGAAGACTTCTAGAGCATTATCATGGTAGCATGAATTATATACTTTAAACTTAGTTGCCTCCACTTCGGTCATGTAGTTTGCAGGTAATCACCAGTAAATAGCTTCGGAAACCACTGAAAAGAGAAAAGTATCAGATCATGAGGTCTAATAGAGTAACCGGTAAATGTTAGAAGTAACCAGTAAATGTTAGAAGCTAAATGGGATTGCACAAATGATGTAAAATATAACTACCTACATTCCCAAGTACAAGTATTTTTAGAGATTTCAATATGAACTACATACAGATGTATGTAGAATTATAGATATAGTTTGGATTAGAATCTAGATTCACTCATTTTGCTCCTTATGTAGTCTATATTGGAATCTCTAAAAATACTTCAATTTAGGAATAGATGGTGTATAAGACATGGGATGCAGCTAACCTCGACGGCAAACAACAACATCCCCCATTGTAGCCCCGTGTAAGTACATGGAAAGCCAATGTTAACTACAACAGGGTTAACATCCGCAAAAAATAGCAAATTATAATAAAACGACAACATCTGTAGTGATATCTTCATTGCGAAAGAGTAGCACGGTAGCAAAGGGACGGATTAAAAAATGGATACAACTGTTAATTCAACAGGCTTAACAACATCCTAATTCATTGTTTGTAAGTTTGTAGCCATTGAAATACAACTGTTTAAAAATGGATACAACTGTTAATTGCAACATGCTTAATGGCCATTGAAACCGGTACTGATAAAAATGCAATTGGGAGAGTTAAAAATCACAAGGTAGGTGCTGCCAGAGCAGATAATGGCCCAGTTGTCTATAAAAAGGTAGGGGAACTAGCTAAAATGTGTTAGGCATGTTTACTACAAGATGCTTAAGACATGGACCGTACAGAACATAGCCATTAATTGCAACTGGTATTGGTAAGATTGAACTGGTGAGTTCATACTTGGTAAGTCCTAAGAGGTACTTGCTGGGACACTTCATCTTGGCTAGAGCCCGCCCAAAGTCAGCGGCGGTGGAGGCAAGCTCTTCCTCCGGGTCGAAGCATGGATCAGTGCCCCTGACATGTGTACCTACAAGAAGCAAGTAAATGTTAGAAGCCAAACTGCAATTGCACAAATGATGTAAAATAATGTAAGACATGGGATGCAGCTAACCTCGACGGCAAACAACATCATCGCCCGTTATGGCCCTACATAAGTACATGGATAGGCATGTTAAGTACAACAGGGTTAGCATCCACCAAAAATAGCAAATGGGCAGCATCTCTAGTATATCTTCATTGCGGAGAGTAGCATGGTAGCAAAGTTTGTTGCTGGTATTAGTGAAATTGAACTGAACAGTTAATACTTGAACATCACACAGTGTGCAATACTAAAATAAACAAGGCACAAACATGCTTAATACATCAAGCGTACAAAACATAGCCATTGCAAGTGGTATTGGTAAGATTTAGCTGGTCAGATCATACCTGTTATGTCCTGGGGGGTAGTTGCCGGGGCACTTCTTCTGGGCCAGAGCCTGCATAATGTCAGCGGCGGTGGAGGCGAGGTGTTCCTCCGAGTCAACATGCACAGCGGCCATCGCGCCATGGACCACCATCAGCCCCTCGACCTCCACGTGATATGTGGTTGGGCTTGCACGGTGATGCTCTAGAGGTAGGGACGGTGGGGATTTGGAGGCATGAGGATGTTTCGCAGGCGCCATTTAAGCAATCAGGATGGGGTCGTGATAGAGATCGGGGGTTACCTGACTGGATCCAAGCAGAACGTAGACGTGGTTGAAGCTGTGGTTGTGGCG
>NC_057801.1:589055515-589095716 GCF_018294505.1 Triticum aestivum | reverse complement strand
GAAATTTGATGGGTGGGGACGTGGTTGGAGGAATAAATTCTAAAATCGTGCGCCTAATGAAAATTTCGCTGTGAAACTTGAAACTTGGGCGGGGGAAACACACAACACAGACGAAGTGCGTAAAATACTCGTGTGCGAGAAAACAGAAAATTGGCAGTTCTCATCTCCAAACTAATGTACACGTGTAGTCGATTTTTTCGGCCAAGCAAAAAAACGCACACGGGTATGACATAGAAACCGTGTGTTTTGTGATCTTCTAATGATAATCACAAAAAAACGCACATGGTCACACATGCTAATCAACGCTCAAAGCCCTCAAAGGATGCTCATTGTACGTTAATACTACAAACTTAAAGTACTACTAGTAATTTGCTCTAATACTACAAGCTTAAACTACTTCTCACATGCTGCCATCGGGGCATGCTGGCCAGACGCCGGCGTTCTCCTTCTCGGCCTTGTAGGCGGCAGCCAACCGTGGTTCGATCTTCGCCAAGCTCTTGTCATCATGGCATGCGGCTGATACGTCTCCATCGTATCTATAATTTTTTATTGTTCCATGCCAATATTTTTCAACTTTCATATTCTTTTCGCAACTTTTTATACTATTTTTGGGACTAACATATTGATCCAGTGCCTAGTGCCAGTTCCTGTTTGTTGCATGTTTCATGTTTCATAGAAACCCCATATCAAACGGAGTCCAAACGGGGTAAAAACGGACGGAGAATATTTTGGAATATTTATGTTTTTTGGGAAGAAAAATCAACGCGAGATGGTGCCCGAGGGAGCCACGAGACAGGGGGCGCCCTTTATCCCTCGTGGGCACCCCATAAGGCGGTTGATGCTCTTATTTTGCTGCAAGAAAGCTAACTTTCGGGAAAAAAATCTTGGCGAAGGTTTCAATCCAATCGGAGTTACGGATCTCCGGATATATAAGAAACGGTGAAAGGGCAGAATCAAAGAACGCAGAAACAGAGAGAGACAGATCCAATCTCGGAGGGGCTCTCGCCCCTCCCACGCCATGGAGACCATGGACCAGAGGGGAAACCCTTCTCCCATCTAGGGAGAAGGTCAAGGAAGAATAAGAAGAAGGGGGGAGGGGCTCTCCCCCCTTGCTTCCTGTGGCGCCGGAACGCCGCCAGGGGCCGTCATCATCACCGCAATCTACACCAACACCTCCGCCATCTTCACCAACATCTCCATCACCTTCCCCCCTTCTATATTCAGCGGTCCACTCTCCCGCAACCCGCTGTACCCTCTACTTGAACATGGTGCTTTATGCTTCATATTATTATCCAATGATGTGTTGCCATCCTACCATGTCTGAGTAGATTTTTGTTGTCCTATCGGTAATTGATGAATTGCTTTGATTGGTTTAATTTTCTTGTGGTTATGTTGCTATACTATTGTGCCCTCTGTGTCTCGCAAGCGTGAGGGATTCCTGCTATAGGGTGTTGCAATATGTTCATGATTCTCTTATAGTGGGTTGCTTGAGTGACAGAAGCATAAACCCGAGTAAGGGGGTTGTGGCGTACGCGATAAAGGGGACTTGATGCTTTAATGCTATGGTTGGGTTTTACATTAATGATCTTTAGTAGTTGCGGATGCTTGCTAGAGTTCCAATCATAAGTGCATATGATCCAAGAAGAGAAAGTACGTTAGCCTATGCCTCTCCCACATAAAACTTGCTATCGGTCTAGTAAAGTAGTCAATTGCTTAGGGACAATTTCACAACTTCTACCACCACTTTTCCACACTTGCTATATTTACTTTATTGCTTCTTTATCTAAACATCCCCTAGCTTTTATTTACGTGCTCTTTATTATCTTGCAAACCTATCTAACAACACCTACAAAGTCCTTATAGTTTCATACTTGTTTTAGGTAAAGCGAACGTTAAGCGTGCGTAGAATTGTATCGGTGGTCGATAGAACTTGAGGGAATATTTGTTCTAACTTTAGCTCCTCATTGGGTTCGGCACTCCTACTTATCGAAAGAGGCTACAATTGATCCCCTATATTTGTGGGTTATCAAGACCTTTTTCTGGCACCGTTGCCGGGGAGCCATAGCGTGGGGTGAAGATTCTTGTGTGTGCTTGTTTGCTTTATCACTAAGTAATTTTTATTTGCTGTTCTAAGTTGTTCTCTATCTTTAGTTATGGGTAGGAAACGCAAAATACCAAAAAAATTAGTTGTACCTACTGAATCAATGGTTGAAGAACCACTCAAAATCTATCACACTCCTGAAGCTTTTTACTTGGATCATCTTCGATCCCTTTGTGCTTGTGCTGAAACCCCCACTAGCTTAGTTGAGGGCAAATCTTTATATGAGCATGCTTGTTATGTGCGACACCGCTTATCTCAAAAAGGGAAACTTTTACTGGATCAAATTCATCATTTGCAATGCTATGCTTGGAATCTATGTGAAATATATGATTTTACCTGTTGTTCTGAAAACCCTAAGAAACACCTTCCCTACCAATATGAGTTTAGTGATAATGGAATCGTATCTTCGTATGCTAAGGGTGTTTATAATTACTATGATGTTCAACAAATTAAAGAATTTGATGCTTTTAAGGGTGCTTATGAAATTGCTTCTTTGATTGAAAAGTATGATGCTACTCTCTACAAATCTGAAATTTTTTCCAGACTTAAATATTGTTATGATAATTATGCTTCTAATCCCTATGTTAAACCATATATTGAGGACTCCTCCGCTGTCCAAGAAGAGACTAATATTTTGCAGGAGTCTATGGAAGAAGAAATTGATGAAACTGTGAGCTCATTGGATGAAAAAGATGACGAGGAGAGCGAAGAACAAAAGAAGGAAGAGCGGATTAGCTACCCGTGCCCACCTTATAATGAGAGTAACTCTTTAACTCATACATTGTTTAATTTCCCTTCGTGCTTACTGAAGAATGATTGCTATGATGATTGTTATGATCCCGTTGATTCTCTTAAAATACCCCTTTTTGATTATGCTTGCTATGCTTGTGGCCAAGATGCCAATATGTATTATGCTTATGAACTTGCTATAGTTCCTTATGTTAAACATGGAATTGTTGCTATTGCACCCACTCATGATAGTCCTATTATCTTTTTGAATTCTCCCAACTACACTATATCGAAGAAGTTTGTGCTTATTAAGGATTGTATTGATGGGTTGCCTTTTACCATTGCACATGATAATTTTGATGAATGTGATATGCATGTGCTTGATTCTCCTACTTGCAATTATTATGAGAGAGGAACTATATCTCCACCTCTCTATGTTTCCAATATGATAAAATTGCAAGAAACTGCTTATACTATGCATTGGCCTTTACTATGTGTGCAGAAATTGTTCTTTTATGACATGCCGATGCATAGGAAGAGAGTTAGACTTCATTGTTGCATGATATATGTTACTTTGTGCTCACTACTAAATTAAAAATCATTGCTAATTAAAATTGGCTTTGATATACCTTGGGATCCGGGTGGATCGACTACTTGAGCACTATATGCCTAGCTCAATGGCTTTAAAGAAAGCGCTGCCAGGGAGACAACCCGGAAGTTTTAGAGAATCATTTATTTCTGTTGAGTGCTTTTATATAGTCTAAAAAAAAGAGGGGAACCCAAAACTTTTTAAAATGGAAAGTGAAAGTGAGAGAGACAAGCATTATTGAAGTGGGGGAGCTCCTTGAACTTTGTTCGTGTTCACGGAAACTTTGTGAATCTTAATTACAGAAACTTTTCATCAAAAATAATTATCCCCTTGTACAATTCCATTGTATTATAAAAATAATGTGCTAATGTTTGCCTTTAGGATGTTTACAATGCTTGTTGGTTTGTACAGTGCAGGACAGAAACTTTGGCTGTAGTGCGTGATTTTACATTTTTTACTGGAACGTCAAAAGGTTCTGAAACTTTTTGAAATATATTTATATACAATTTTTTTTATTTTTCTAAATTTGGTAGAATTTTTGGAGTACCAGAAGTATGGTGAATGTTCAAATTGCTACAGACTGTTCTGTTTTTGATGCATAGTTTACTTGTTTTGATGAAACTATCAGTTTCTATCAGTGGATTAAGCCAAGGAAAAGTTATATTATAGTAGACACAATGAAAAAACAAAATATGAATTGGTTTGCAACAGCATATAGAGTAGTGATTTTCTTTATTATACTAACAGATCTTACCGAGTTTTCTGTTGAAGTTTTGTGTGGATGAAGTGTTTGATCGAGGAGGTCTCGATATGAGGAAAAGGAGGAGAGGCAAGAGCTCAAGCTTGGGGATGCCCAAGGAACCCCAAGTAAATATTCAAGGAGACTCAAGCGTCTACGCTTGGGGATGCCCCAGAAGGCACCCCTCTTTCTTCAACAAGTCTCGGTATGTTTTCGGATTCGTTTCGTTCATGCGATATGCGCAAGTCTTGGAGCGTCTTTTGCATTTAGTTTTCACTTTTCTTTTATGCACCATGCTGGTATGAGATAGTCCTTGGTTGATTTATAGAATGCTCATTGCACTTCCCTAAATATTTTGAGTATGGCTGTCGGGGTTGGATGCGACATATGCCAAAGGATGGCTTATCATGGTGTAAGCGAGTAGAACGTCGCCGGTGCCTGGAAGCGGGATGAGGCATAGACACGAACGCCGGCGCACTTTACCTAGGTTCGAGGCTCTCCTAAGAGATAACACCCCTAGTCCTGCTCTACGGGGTGTCCGCATGATCACTAGGCACTAGTGAGTACAATGGTGCTCCTCGAGGTGTATGCTAAAGGCGGAAGGAGGCAAGGCTATCTCTCTTCCTCCTCTAGGTATGAGTCTAGTTCTATCAGATTCAGAACTCTTTGCATGGGTGCCTTGGCGGGTTTATATAGGCCTACCCCTAGGGGTACAATGGTGATCTAGCCGGGTGCCCAACCCGGCTGTCAGTGTCTCTGGTCGCCGGCTTCTCCACCGACAGCTGGGGCCCGCCACCTGGTGGGCCCTTCTGACTGGTCTGGTACGGAGCCGACAGGACGCCCCCGCGGCTGGCGGGTCTGGTTGGTGGCTGATCACTGTAGCTGTGATGCTAATGACGCGGGCTTGGTCAGGGGAGCGTGGCTACAGTCCCGCCGCCTGGTAGGAAATCACTGTAGCCACACCACGTCCCATCTAGTTAATGGTGCATGGGCCTCAAGGGAGGAACTGGCCGCCAGCTGGAAGCTGGCCTCCCTTAGACCCGGTTGGTCTGGCTTCCGTCGTCTTCCGAGCTCTCACTGCCTGGTAGGGCCCGCCGCCTGCAGGCCGTATCAACAGGCCGTCGTGGGAACAGGGCTCCGCCTGTCAGGAATGACGTCAAGGGGGAAGTGGCAACAGTGCCGCGCTGTGCGAAGATCTTCGCCTATACGGGGCACTATAGCCACGCCAAGCCCAAGATTCGGGGGTGAGGGGCTACACTGTAGCCTCACCCTGTCTTGTCCTCTTGATGAGGGGCGCAGACTCTAAGGGCGCCGGGTGGCCACCTGCTAGAAGCCGGCCTCTACGAAGGCCGCCTGCTAGGAGTCGACCCGTCTTGGTGCCGTCTGCTGGTACTCGACCGTCTTCGGGCAGCCGGCCATTGAGCTAGCCGTCCACCAGAAGGCGGCGCTTCATGCTGGTGTCTCTCGGGGCGAAGCCGACCCAAAGTCTTGAAAGGCTCAGGGGCTCGGGTTAGGCTACCCGTGGCCCATTACTCCGATAGTAGTCCCCAAAGCCGGTGAGGCATCGCGGTTGACGAGCCGCGAGGTCTCAGTAGCTTCCCCTCTTGCCGCGCTCTGATCAAACGCTCAGTACGCCTTGTGACGCGCCGGCTGCCGGATCCGATTTGACAAGGCGGGCTCGTCCGCTGATTTCGAACACCAAGGCAGGAAACATATGGCGTGCCTACTAAGCTTCCCCAGGCCTTCCGCCCGCTACGAGCACGCCACACGGTGCACGTCAGGCTGGCCAGCCTGCCAGCTCGCACTCTTGATGGGATGTGACAGCGGGCCGCGCCCACCACCACTGGGCCTCGGCACACAGGCGGATCCGCTGCAGCTGAGGCGGGCGGTTGGGATTCCCGTAGGAGTTACTGTGCAGTAACTCTGTGTAGTAATCGGGGGGTCGTGGGGTCATGGGTGCAGTTAATCCCACGATCCCACGTCCCTCCCCCTTGGCTTTGCAGCCCGAGGACTATAAGTAGGGGGAGGTAGGGGAGCGGCGGAGCACGTGCGCCCTCCTCCCCACTCTTTCTTCCTCCTCTCTCTGCTGCTGCTGCTCAGTGCCCGCCGTAGCACCGCCACAGCTTGCCGTCGTCGAGCTCGCCCTTCCCATGCAGCTCCGCTCGGACGCCATGGCACGCGAGAAGGGAGGAGACTGAGACGGCTTGACGGTGATCGAGGATCACCTCACCTTTCTCCAGGCCATGCGCCGGATGCCCAACGCGGCCTTTGTTAAGGTGCGGGTGCCACCGCGGGAGGAGATTTCGCCGGTGCCGCAGGGGGATGAGCGGGTCGTCTTCCGCTCGCATTTCCTCCGCGGCTTCGACCTCCTGGTGAGTGGATTTCTCCGCTCATTCATGGAGTTTAACCACATCCAGCCGCACCACTTGACGCCCAACACCGTGACGCTGCTGTCTGCCTTCGTTACGGTGTTCGAGGGCTACCTCGACATCCTCCCCACTGTCCAGCTATGGGGAGCCTTCTTCTACGCCAAACTGGGCACCTCCGCCAAGGAGACGGCGGCCAAGTGCGGCGCCTTCGTCGCCGTGCACCGGCTGTCGAAGAAGAATGCCTTCCTGATCATCAAGCTGTCACAGTCGGTGAAACTATGGCAGCAATCGTATTTTTACATGGAGAACGTCGACCCGGCGGTCGACTTCATCAACCTGCCACCTTACGAGGCCGCCCCCCCTGTTGGGCCTCGGGCCAACTGGGGATACAAGCTGAAGCCCATGTCGGCCGAGACGACCACCGCCATTAACCGGCTCCGGGTGCTGACGGAGGCGGAAGTTCTTGTGGCGTCCGACTTGATAGTCACCTTCGTTGAGCGCCGAGTTCTCCCGCTCCAAGGGCATCCTCATCTGATCTGCCGGATGAGCGGGCACCGTGACCCGAGCCGGATGTGCATGAAGGACACACCGACTGTCGAGGTCGCCCGGATGGTGAATGAGATCACCGACCTCAAGGTGTCGGAGGAGTCCTGGCAGTTCGGCAAGCGACCATACTCCCGCGACAACCCGCCGCCTGCCATATGTCTCCGAGCTTTCCCTTTTTAATTCTTGCCTTGGTCTTGGTCTTGTTATTGAGTGGTCCTTATTTGGAGCACAGATCTACATGTCCTCAGCGACGGCCGCCATCGTGGGGCCGGGTGGTGATTAACAGCCGGACTGGGAGGTGAGTGACGAGGAAGACCCTGACTTGGGGGTGGCCGCCTTGGAGGACGACGCCATAGGTGGCGGCGGCGGAGCAGGCGGCTCTGAGGAAGGGGGCAACATGGAGACCTGGCCTGACGAAGATGACGAGGAAGACGAGCCGTGCCATGCCCGGGGCGCTGCTAACGCAGGCGCAGGCCCCTCCGTCGGGCCGTCTGCTCGAGGCGGTAAGCGCAAGCGAAAGCAGGGCGCCGCCCTGTTTGGCAGCGCGCCAAAGAAGCCCAAGAATCCGGCCGTCGTGACCAGGCAGAAAGAGGCCGCGACGAAGGTGGCCAAGTTTCAGAGGCAGCCGGAGGCTCCACCCATGGTGTCGGCGTAAGTATTTTCTCTTACACTTTCCCTTTCTTGCTGATCCGGCCTAAAAATTTCTTTGCCTTGCTCCCTTATCTCAGGGCCCCGCTCACCCTCAACAAATCGGCTGCCGCCTCGGTCATCAGGTTGGCGGAGACCACCACCACCCGGCAAATCGATCAGGCCGCTGACCTCCAGGAGGCATAGGAGCGAAACGCGCGGGAGGTGTGCGAGGAGCAGGAAGCCACCTGCCTGGAGAAGGCGGAGGCTGACAGGGCGGAGGCGTCAGCGCTAAGGAAGCTGGCGCAGGCGGAGGCTGACACCGCAGCGAAGGAGTGGCTTGCGGAGGCCGCGCGCCGCTGCTCGTGGCTCCCCTGAACTCCACGCTGCCTCTGCTAGAGTTTGTGGCGACGACTGAGGGGGCCGGCGACAAGCAGCCGGTCATGGAGAGGGAGGGCGGCGATGTCGCCATGCCGGACATCATCGTGCCTCCGCCACCGCCGACCAGTGGAACACAAGACAGGCAGCCGGCCACCCCGCCGGCGCCACTAGCCGGAACGAGGTGGTGACGGGCCCAACTCCCAAGGCACGCACACCCGTGCGCCGCCGTCTTGCGAAGGCTGCCTCGGTACCGCGACCGCTCGAGGCCGGCGCCGCGAGCTCATCGGTCCCGGACACCGAGGCGACCAGCGCCGCGCCCTCTGGCTGGGTGCACAGAGGCGGTACGAGAGCCTTGAACCAGGCGGCCCTCGATGTCCAGACCAAGCTCCGGGCTGAAGCCGACGCCCTCAAGTAGTGCAACGAGGCATTCCTGGACTCACGAGCAGCCATCCGGGTATGCCTCTCACTCCTTTGTTTTTGATCCTCTTATTTCTTGGTGGGGGCGTGCCAGCGCACCCACTGGGTGTAGTCCTCGAGTTTCGGGCCGGCTTCTGAGCAGGCGGTCCGGAACTTTAACTTGCGAGCATCAAATGCTAACTCCATCTGACATCCCTATTGCAGGATTACCACAACCTTCACGCGGCCACCTTCAACTCCGGAGTCCGGGAGCTAGAGAAGCAGACCGCCAACTTGTCCGAGAGCCGGAGTAAGTCTTGGCTTCCTTTCTCCGCGAGGGCGCGTTGGCGCACCCGCGGGCTGTAGTCCCCGAGATTCGGGCCGACTGCTAATCAGCCGGGTCGGATCTTCCCAGTAACTGTATTTCTCTTGTTGACTATTTATGACTTCTTTTTCTATGGCGGCGTGATAGTGCACCCGCGGGCTGTAGTCCCCGAGATTCGGGCCGACTGCTGAGCAGTCGGGCCGGATCTCCCGGGTAACTGCATCCCTTCCTTGCTGAGTGTTGACGCTCTTTCTTCTTCTCTCTTTGAAGAGGCCACCACCGCCTTGCAGCAGCAGCTGGGCGAGGCCAACACCGCGCTGTGTTTCAAGGAGGCGGAGTGCAGCAAGCTAGCTGAGGAGCATGACCGACTGGTCACGCAGCTGTCGGAGCAGATGGAGCGTCTCAAGACAGCTCAGAAGGAGGCGGAGACGAAAGAGACAGACCTCCTCGCTAAGTTCGAGACAGAGCGCTCCGCCTGGGCCGACAAGGAGGCACATCTGACTACCGGGTTCGGCAGCATCGAGGTCATGGTCGACAGTAAACTTCTTCTTTTTTCTTTCTTTGAGTCGCCGGCCTCTACTTAGGCCGTCCGTTTGCTTTTAACTTTTGTCTTCTTTGCTTTTTCACCCAAGAAGACTTCTTACGAGGCCACTCCGTTGCCGCGAACCAGGCCATTGAGGCTTCTCGCGAGGAGCGGAGGGCTGAAGGCGTGCAGATTGCCGCCAACACTCCCCGGACCCTTAGCGAGCAGCTTCTCAGCATCGAGGCCCGCCTTCGGCCGGCTGACCAGATGCTGCGCCGTCTTCAACGCGTCGGGGCCCAGGCGATTTCCGCCCTCTGGCCAGGCATGCCGGCTCCGCTCATGCCCAGTCAGACTTCCGACTGGCTGGAGGTGGCGGCCAGTCGCCTGGAGGCCTGGAAGGGCTCTTCAGCCCGGGTTGGATCGCGCCGAGCTCTAGAATTCGTCAAGGCGTGGTACCCTGGGCTAGATCTAGCCCAGCTGACCATGTTTCGGCTGGAGGCGCAGGAGGAGCTGGTGGCGGTGGAGGACGACCTTGTCAAGTGGGCGACGGCGATCACCGAATACACTAACACCAACGTCTTCATCCCGGAGCTGGTTGATGAAGGCGCCGAGGCACCGCCGGAGTGGTTCGGGCTGAATCCGGAGGACAGCAAGGACTCGACCGAGGTGATTGATTCCAGGGACGAAGGGGAGGATGAGGACAGCGAAGAGGATGTGCCGGAGGTCGGAGCGGACGGCCAGCCTCAGCCTGACCGTGCCTCGAGCAACGATCCATGCTCAGGCGCACCGACTGCTATTGGAGGCGTCCAGGCGGAGACCAACCAGCTAGCTGTTCCACCAACCGGCACTGCTGACTCTGCGGTCCAGCCATCCGCTGCTCCAACCGACGGCGCCGACTCCACCGTCCAGCCGGAACCCTCTGCTGCTCCTTAGGCCGTCGCCTTTGTTTTCCCTGTTTATCGGTCTCGACAAATATTGTTAAATTTGCACAATTCCACCCGCGGGGTGCATTTCAAACTCTGTTGAATGCTGGCCAATGGGCCTTTTGCTATGTAAATGCTCTTTGTCACAAATTATGCTTTATTTGCCGAGTTCTAACTTTTCTTGCTTTCTGCCCCTCGCTTTTTTCCTTTGCTGCTCTCCCTTTGCTATCCCTTGGCCAGCCGGACAGCTGCTCTACGGACTGTAGCTGGGCCAAGTGCTTAGCTACTTTTGGGAGGGCAAGTACTCAACCGGTTGGAGCGTTGGCAAGGTAAGTAGAAGCCGGTCGTCCGACTGCTCAGCAACCAGTCGAGTAGGCGGGATGCCGGCCTCGGTCATGTGCGCTTGTTTCCTTAGCCGTTTTTCGTATGGGCACCGCTTTGGCAACTCCTGTCCGCCATACAGTCGCTCTATGAGCTGCGGCTTCTGACAGGAGAAGTTTTCTTGTGCCGACATACTACTTGTCCGACTGTAGGAGATGACACATAGTAGAAGGCGGCCAGCCCCCCGGGCCGACTAGTCGAGCCCGGTGCCAGGCGGAATAATGAAACAACACACTCATGGGCATAATTCTTATCATATAGATAAAAGAGGGTAGTCCCCTAGCTCTTCTTAGGGGACCCGGAGTCTTTGTACTTAGTACAAAGGATAGCGTGATACATACTGCTTTAACTGTAAAATCTTCGGAGGAGGTTTGCGTTCCATGGCCTCTCCGTCTCTTTTCCTGAGTCGTCTCTTTTGCGCGCTCTGGGCTTCTGAGGGTCGATCAGGTAGTAGGAACCATTGCCCAACACTTTGCTGACGATGAAAGGGCCTTCCCAAGGTGCTGAGAGCTTGTGCTGGCCGACTGTTCGCTGTATAAGCTGGAGCACAAGGTCTCCCTCTTGGAAGGATCTTGGCCTGACCTTGCGATTGTAGTATCGGCGTGGGCTCTGCTGGTAGATGGCGGACCGGCTGAGTGCCAATAGCCGGCCCTCTTCCAGCAGATCGACGCCGTCTTCTCATGCTTCTTTGGCTTCCTCCTAGGTGTACATGGTGACTTGAGGGGAGTCAAATTCTATGTCCGTTGGGATGACGGCTTTGGCACCGTAGACGAGGAAGAAGGGCGTGAAGCCGGTTGACTTGTTCGGAGTTGTGCACAAGCTCCAGAGCACGGCCGGCAACTCATCGAGCCAGCAGCCGGCCGAATGCTCTAGAGGCTCGACCAGTCGAGGCTTGATGCTGGACAAAATGAGGCCGTTTGCTCGCTCCACTTGGCCGTTTGACTGCGGATGGGCAACAGACGCTAAGTCCAGTCGGATGCCCTATGTCGTGCAGAAACGAGCCAAGGCTCCTTTGACAAAGTTTGTACCGTTGTCGGTGATGATGCTGTGTGGTATGCCATACCGAGTGGTGATGTCGGTGATGAAAGTCACGGCAGTCGGCCCATTCAGCCTCTTGATTGGCTTTGCTTCTATCCACTTAGCGAACTTGTCCACAGCGACAAGCAAATGAGTCATGCCGCTGCGAGACGTCTTGAATGGCCCCACCATGTCCAGCCCCCAGACGACAAAGGGTTAGGTAATGGGAATTTTCTTGAGTGCAGAAGCTGGCAAGTGTGGCTTGGAGTGGAACTTCTGGCGCCCTTTACACTTCTGGACCAACTCTTTGGCGTCTTCTAGGGTAGTTGGCCAGAAGAAACCATGGCAGAAAGCTTTGGCGACAAGTGATCTTGAAGCCGCGTGGTGACCACATTCACCTTCGTGGATATCCTTGAGGATTGCTTGGCCCTAGTCCGGCTCCACGCAGCGCTGGTACACATCAGTGACATTGCGCCACACTAGTTCTCTATTGACGGCGGTGTATGCTGCTGCCTGTCATTGCACTTGTCGGGCTAGGATCTCATCAGTCGACAGTTCTTTGTTCACCAGGAAGCTGAGGATGGGTTGAGCCCATGACGGTGCTGCTATTTCTTCGACTACCACGACTGCAATTTGTACAAGGGCGGTTGGGCCGGGAGGCAGCGGGTTGGAGTTGGCTGCCGCTTATTGAGTTGGAGAAGTCCCTGGGCTGACTACTGCACTCCCCGGGCCGGGTTCTGGAGTCCCCGGGCCAGGTGCGACTGCCGCAGTCCCCGGGCCGCCTGCCGAAGTCCCCGCACCGGCTTCTGGGGCCCTCATGTCGGATCCCACGAAGATGGAGTCTGATTCTGGCGACGACTTGACAGACGGCTTGAGGAGGCGCTGTAGGGCGACGCCGACTGGTATTGCTTGCCAGGTGGAGCCGATCCGTGCCAGGGCATCTGCTTGCTCGTTTTCATTTCTTGGCACATGGAGGAACTCACACCCGTCAAAGTATCCACTGAGTTGCTGCACAAGGAAGCGGTAGCTTGCCATATTTGCATCCTTGGCGTCCCAGTCGCCTGACAACTGCTGGACCACCAAGTCAGAGTCACCATAGCACAGGATCCGGTGAATGCCAAGTTCCTTGGCAAGCCGAAGCCTGTGTATGAGTGCTTCATATTCAGCTACGTTGTTGGAGGCAGCAAAGTGGATTTGCAGCACATATCTGAGCTTGTCGCCTTTGTGAGAGGTGAGGAAGATGCCGGCTCCCAGACTGGTGCGCATTTTTGATCCATCAAAGTGCATCCGCCAATGGGTGGAGTCTGGCGCTGGCAGTAGGTACTGGGTGTTGGCCCATTCGACGAGGAAGTCGGCTAGCGCTTGTGACTTGATGGCAGTGCGAGGCTGGTAGTAGATGGTGTAGGGGCCAGATCTATGGCCCATTTGGCCACTCGACCTGAAGCATCTCGGCTTCCAATGATCTCAGCAAGCGGGGCAGTGCAGACAACAGTAATTGGGTGCTCTTGAAAGTAAGGCTTGAGTTTCTTGGCGACAAAGTTCACACCATAGCACATCTTCTGATAGTGGGGTAGTTCTGTTTGGAGGCGGACATCACTTCACTCAGGTAATATACCGGCCTCTGGAATGGCAGTGCTCTACCCTCCTCCTTGCGCTCCACTACTATGACTGTGCTGACCACCCGACTGGTGGCGGCGATGTAGAGGAGCATGGGCTCCTTATCAGTCGGGGCCGCCAGGATAGGTGGGGTGGTCAACATCTTCTTGAGCTGCCAGAAAGCTTCGTCCTCCTTGTTGTTCCACTCGAAAAAAATGGTTTTCTTCATGAGCTGGTACAGGGGGAGAGCCTTCTCCCCCAGCCGGCTAATGAAACGGCCGACAGATGCCAGGCAGCCGGTGAACTTCTGCGCGTCCAACAGTCGGGTGGGCACCTCCATCCTCTCAATAGCCTTGATCTTCATAGGGTTGCACTCTATGCCGCGCTCTGAGACCAAGAAGACAAGAAGTTGGCCGGCTGGTACACAAAGACGCATTTCTCCGGGTTGAGCTTGATTTGAAATTGGCGCAAGTTCTCAAATGTTTCCTTGAGGTCTTCCAGCAGCGTGCCATGCTTCTCCGTCTTCACTACCACATCGTCCACGTAAACATGGGTGTTTCTGCCGAGTTGCTTGAGGAGACACTTCTACATGCAACACTGGAACCTGGCGCCAGCATTCCTCAAGCCGAACGTCATGGTCAGGTAGCAGAAGGCTCCGAATGGCGTGATGAAGGCGTTCTTCAGCCTATCGGCCGGGCTCAACTTGAATTGGTGGTATCCTGAGTATGCATCCAGAAAACTCAACAACTCGCATCCGGCTGTGGAGTCTATCAGTTGGTCGATTCTTGGCCAAGCAAATGGATCTTTGGGGCAAGCTTTCTTGAGGCTGGTATAATCAATACACATGCACCACTGTTTATTCTTCTTCAGCACAAGAACTGGGTTGGCCAACCATTCTGGGAAGAATACTTCCATGATGAAGCCGGCTGCTAGAAGCCAGGCTATCTCTTCTCCAACAACTCTTCTCTTTTCTTCTGACAGGCGGCACAAGGGCTGCCTGACCGGCTTGGCGTCAGATCGGACATATAGCTTGTGCTCGGCGAAATCCGTCGGAACACTCGGCATGTCTTTGGGAGACCATGCAAAGATGTCCCGATTCTCACAGAGGAAATCGATGAGCTTGCTTTCCTATTTGCTGTCAAGGTTTGCCCCAATGACAGCGTGCCTCTCCGGGTGCTCCGGGTCCAAGGGTATCTTCTTTGCTTCCTTCACCGGCTTGAACGAGCTCTCAACTTCCGACTCCTTGGGGGTGGGTGACATTGCCGGCTGCTTGCCTGCCATTGCCACAATCCGGTCAAGGAGTCGCTTTTCAGCTGCAATCAAAAGGGACTCGGCCAGTCGGCTGCTGTCTGCAGCGTAGGCGCACGACTTCTTGTAGTCTCCGACTATGGTCAGGATTCCCTTGGTAGTCGGCATCTTCATCTTGAGGTAAGCATAGTGGGGGACTGCCATGAACTTGGCCAGAGCAGGCCGGCCAAGTAGTGCATGATAAGGGCTCTCAAGGTCCACCACCTCGAACCAAACTGACTCTCGGCGGAAGTGATTTTTGTCCCCGAAGAGAACATCAATCTGGGTCTTGCCGATTGGTGAGAAGGAAAGGCCAGGAACTATGCCATGGAATACAGTCCGACTGGGATGAAGCTGCTTCTGCTTGATTCCTAACTTCTCCATCGTGTCACGGTACAGGATGTTGATACTGCTGCCGCCATCTATCAGGACTCAGGAGAAGCGATCTGCCCGCCTCTTTGTTGCGAAGGTGGCATCCAAGACCAGGGCATAAGAACCAAGGGAGGGCATTACCTCTGGGTGGTCAGCCCTGCTCCACCTGATGGGCTTCTCAGACCAGTGCATGAACTCTGGAGTCTCTGCACCACTGCATTTACTTCTTGTTGCTGTTGCCGTCTGTTGCGCCTGTCATTGGCCCCGCTGGTGAACACGACCTAGGCTCCATGCTCCTCAGGATACTCATCTTGTATGGCGCCGACTGGCCGAATCGCTGGCTGCTGAGGCAGAGGAGGCGGCAGGCCGACAGGCGGAGGAGGCAGGAGCCCATCTCCCTTGGCGATTCAGGTGAGCCAATGGCACTTCCGAGTGGTGTGGTTGGATGGCTTCGCGCCGCTATGGAACTTGCAGGGTGCGTCAAGAGTCTGCTCTTACGAGAAGGCGGGCAACCAATTGGGATTGCCGCCCTTCTGATGCTTAGGTGGAGGCTGCCCTTCCGGCTGCTGGTCCTCGACTATCGCTACCTGCCGGCTGGTGGAAGCCGGCTGCGTGGCCTTGCGCTTGTTATCGCTTAGTTGCTGTCGCCGACTGGTGTCACCAGCCAGGGTCCGAGGAGCCCGAGGAGCTACCTTGCCGGATGCATCGACTTGGATCTCCACCTTCATGGATGAGTCGGCCGTGGCGTATTTGTCGGTGATGATCAGCAGTTCGTCGAGAGTCGTGGACTCGTCGCAGAGAAGTCAGTGCTTGAGGAGGGTGCCCTCTCGGCACCCAGCGGTGAAGTATTCGATGGCCTGCACCTCGTGCACGCCTTCGTAGGAGTTGTGCAGCTCGGCCCAGCATGTGAGATAGTCGCGAGTCGATTCACTGGGCCCTTGGACGCACAAGGAGAGCTGACGGGGCTTGGGAGGCCGCTTGTACGTGCTGGTGAAGTTGCGGATGAAGGCTTAAGTGAAATCAACCCAGCTGTTGATGATGCGGAGCTTCAGGCTGTTAAGCCACGTTCGGGCTATGCCCTGGAGCATGAGCGGGACGTATTTCACAGCAACGCACTTGTTGCCGTTCGGTATGCTGACGGCCGTGGAGTAGTCGACCAGCCAGTCCTCCGGCTTCACGGAGCCGATGTACTTGGGCATATCTCGTGGGAGCGTGAACCCTCGACAGAAATGCTCGTCTCGGATTTGCGGGCTGAAACAGGGTGGGCCCAACGCGTCTTCCTCTTCTAGCGCCAATCAACGATTGAGGCGGTCGATCCGATGGCGGGCGTCGTTCTCCCCGACTCCTTCCCGGCGGCCAAGGCGGTCGCCGATTGTCGGGTGCGTGACAGACGATGGAGTGGGGTGCCTTTCTCCATGAGGCTGAGGAGGAGGTGGGTCGCCCCGCTGCTCCACGGCTCGGGGGCGGCCTTCTGTGTCACGCTCGATGGACAGATGAGTCTGACTGCGGCTGGCAGCCGGCTCATTGCCTCGTCTTGTACGGACGCCACCAGTCAGCGTCCGGGGTGTCGTGCGGTGATCCTGGCGAAAGGGCAGCTCATCGTTCCGCCGGATGGGCGCTTCGGCGCGGCAGCCGGCTTCTTGCTGCTCAGCGGCCGCGTCAAGGAGTTGTTGGACGCGCTCCGTCATGTGGCAATGCTCGTTGCCCTCATATTTGTCCAGCTTGTCTGCCACCACCTGGGCAGCTCGTATTTTTTCCACGGGCATGGCGTAGACGGGACGATCCGTCCCGAACGTCCTAGCGATGGTCGCGCCATGCTGCCGGATCGAGCCGATGCGGCTAGGCCCCTTGGGGGCCGGTGTTCCGCCGACGCCTTGGTCCATCTCGCCCCGGCAGGCTTCCGAGAGGCGTCGCATGCTGGCCAGTCAGTTGGCGCTTCGATGAGATGGGCGCGGCGTGCTTCCAACGTCTCAGCGTCTGCGTCTCCTGGGATGGGCGCTGACAAGTCCCGAAGCGCTGCATCGAGTGGGTCTCTAACGCCTCCATCCGAGTGCTCACCACTGTTGATGAGAAGCACCTCCGTGACTGACGAGACGGTTCTCAGGGCAGTCGGTGCCTGCGTCGGATGCAGGCTCGTCGGAGAGGCTGATCTCGCCAACGAGGTCGGCGAGATAGCTTGCTGCACAGGCGATCTCCGTGCTGCGCAGCACGTCGAGGCTGACGCCGTCGGGCGCGCCGGGCTGGCTGCGCATGCCAGGAAGGAACAAGGTTCCCGTCCAGAATAGTTCTCCGGACGATGGTGCACCTCGCCCCATGGTGGGCGCCAAATGTCGGGGGTTGGATGTGACATATGCCAAAGGATGGCTTATCATGGTGGGAGCGAGTGGAACATCGCCGGTACCTGGAAGCGGGATGCGGTGTAGACACGAATGCCGACGCACTTTACCCAGGTTCGGGGCTTTCCTAGGAGATAACACCCCTAGTCCTGCTCCGCGGGGTCTCCGCATGATCACTAATGCACTAGTGAGTACAATGTTGCTCCTCGAGCTGTATGCTAAAGGCGGAAGGAGGCAAGGCTAGCTCTCTTCCTCCTCTAGGTATGAGTCTAGTTCTATCAGATTCGAAACCCTTTGCATGGGTGCCCTGGGGGGGTTTATATAGGCCTACCCCCCATGGGTACAATGGTAATCTGGCTGAGTGATGGACCCGGCTGTCAGTGTCTCTGGTCGCCGGCTTCTCCGCCGGCAGCTAGGGCCTGCCGCTTGGCGGGCCCTGCGTATTGGTCTGGTATGGAGCCGACAGGCCGCCCCCGCCGCTAGCGGGTCTGGTTGGTGGCTGATCACTGTAGTTGTGATGCTAATGACGCGGGCTTGGTCAGGGGAGCATGGCTATAGTCCCGCCGCCTGGTGGGAGATCACTGTAGGCACACCACATCCCATCTGGTTAATGGTGCACGGGCCTCGAGGGAGGAACTTGCCGCCTGCTGGAAGCCGGCCTCCCTTAGATCCGGTTGGTCTGGCTTCCGTCATTTTCCGGGCTCTCACTGCCTGGTAGGGCCCACCGTCTCCAGGCCGTACCGGCAGGCCGTCATGGGAAAGGGCTCCACCTGTCAGGAATGACGTAAAGGGGCAAGTGGCAACAGTGCCGCGCCGTGTGAAGATCTCTGCCTGTTCGGGGCACTGTAGCCATGCCAAGCCCAGGATTCGGGGGTGAGGGGCTACACTATAGGCTCACCCTGTCTTGTCCTCTTGATGAGGGGCGCAGACTCTGAGGGCGCCGGGTGGCCGCCTGCTAGAAGCCGGCCTCTATGGAGGCCGCCTGCTAGGAGTTGGCCAATCTTGGTGCCGTCTGCTGGTACTCGTCCGTCTTCAGGCAGCAGGCAGTTGAGCTAGCAGGTCACCGGAAGGCGGTGCTTCATGCTGGTGTCTCTCCGGGCGAAGCCGGCCCAAAGTCTTGAAAGGCTCAAGGGCTTGGGTTAGTCTACCCGTGGTCCGTTACTCCGACAATGGATTTATATAATTCTTCATGTTTTTCGCTTATATCATTTAAGTTTGGATTGCCTGTTTCTCTTCTCATGGAAAACCGCCATTTGTAGAATGCTCTTTTGCTTCACTTATATTTGCTAGAGCATGGGCATATCTTTTGTAGAAAGTTTTAAACTCTCTTGCTTCACTTATATCTATTTAGAGAGATGACAGGAATTGGTCATTCACATGGTTAGTCATAAAATCCTACATAAAACTTGTGGATCACTGAATATGATATGTTTGATTCCTTGCAATAGTTTTGCGATATAGAGATGATAATATGTGGGAGGTTCTAGTAAATGGTTGTGTTTAGTAAGGATATTGGTGTTAAGGTTTGTGATTCCCGAAGCATGAACGTATGGTCTCCTAACTATGTAACAAAATTGGCGCGCATTGTATTGTGATTGTTTATCTTTGCATGAAGGTCAGGGGCGCGCGATGGTTAACTCCTACCAACCTCCCCCCTAGGAGCATGCGTAGTAGTACTTTGCTTTGAGGGCTAATAAAATTTTGCAATAAGTATATGAGTTCTTTATGACTAATGTGAGTCCATGGATTATACACACTCTCACCCTTCCATCATTGCTAGCCTCTTCGGTACCGTGCATTGCCCTTTATCACCTCGAGAATTGGTGCAAACTTCACCGGTGCATCCAAACCCCATGATACGATACACTCTATCACACATAAGCCTCCTTATATCTTCCTCAAAACAGCCACCATACCTACCTATCATGGCATTTCCATAGCCATTCCGAGATATATTGCCATGCAACTTCCATCATCATCATATACATGACTTGAGCATTCATTGTCATATTGCTTTGCATGATTGTAAGATAGATAGCATGATATTTTCATGGCTTGTCTGTTTTTTGATATCTTTGCTATGCTAGATCATTGCACATCCCGGTACACCGCCGGAGGCATTCATATAGAGTCATATTTTTGTTCTAATATCGAGTTGTAATATCGAGTTGTAAGTAAATAAAAGTGTGATGATGATCATTATTAGAGGATTGCCCCATGTGAAAAAAAGGAGAGGCCAAAGAAGGCTAAATAAAAAAAGGGGCCTAAAGAAGCCTGCCCAAAAAAAGGGGGGCAATGTTACTATCCTTTTACCACACTTGTGCTTCAGAGTAGCACCATGTTCTTCATATAGAGAGTCTCTTGAGTTATCACTTTCATATACTAGTGGGAATTTTAATTATAGAACTATGCTGGTATATTCCAACGATGGGCTTCCTCAAATTCCCTAGGTCTTCATGAGCAAGCAAGTTGGATGCACACCCACTTACTTTCCAGTTTGCGCTTTCATACACTTATAGCTCTTAGTGCATCCGTTGCATGGCAATCCCTACTCCTCGCATTGACATCAATTGATGGGAATCTCCATAGCCCGTTGATTAGCCGCGTCGATGTGAGACTTTCTCCCTTTTTTTCTTCTCCACACAACCTCCACCATCATACTCTATGCCACCCATAGTGCTATATACATGGCTCGCGCTCATGTATTGCGTGTAGGTTGAAAAAGCTGAAGCGCGTTAAAAAGTATGAACCAATTGCTTGGCTGACATTGGGATAGGCATGAGGGGTACCTTGTGTTAAGAAAAGGGAGCATACAAGACTATATGATTTTGTAGGGATAACATTCTGAAGCATTGGTATTTTGAAAGATATGATTGCTTGTTGGGATGCCCTAAGTATTATTGTTTTTATGTCAAATGATAGACTATTGCTTTGAATCACTCGTGTCTTAATATTCATGCCATGATTAAATATATGATCAAGATTATGCTAGGTAGCATTCCACACATCAAAAATTATCTTTTTTATCATTTACCTACTCGAGGACGAGCAGGAATTAAGCTTGGGGATGCTGATACGTCTCCGTCGTATCTATAATTTTTGATTGTTCCATGCCAATATTATTCAACTTTCATATACTTTTGGAAACTTTTTATACTATTTTTGGGACTAACATATTGATCCAGTGCCCAGTGCCAGTTCCTGTTTGTTGCATGTTTTATGTTTCACAGAAACCTCATATCAAATGGAGTCCAAATGGGATAAAAACGGACGGAGAATATTTTTGGAATATTCATGATTTTTGGGAAGAAAAATCAACGCGAGATGGTGCCCGAGGGGGCCACGAGGCAGGGGGTGCGCCCCTGACCCTCGTGGGCACCTCGTAAGGCAGTTGATGCTCTTATTTTGCCGCAAGAAAGCTATTTTTCGGAAAAAAAATCTTGACGAAGGTTTCAATCCAATCAGAGTTACGGATCTCCGGATATTTAAGAAACGGTGAAAGGGCAGAATCAAAGAACGCAGAAACAGAGAGAGAGATAGAGAGACAGATCCAATCTCAGAGGGGCTCTCACCCCTCCCACACCATGGAGACCATGGACCAGAGGGGAAACCCTTCTCTCATCTAGGGAGAAGTTCAAGGAAGAATAAGAAGAAGACGGGGGGCTCTCCCCCCTTGTTTCCGGTGGCGCCGGAACGCCGCCGGGGGCCGTCATCATCAGCGCGATCTACACCAACACCTCCGCCATCTTCACCAACATCTCCATCACCTTCCCCCCTTCTATATTCAGCGGTCCACTCTCCTGCAACCTGCTATACCCTGTACTTGAACATGGTGCTTTATGCTTCATATTATTATCCAATGATGTGTTGCCATCCTATGATGTCTGAGTATATTTTCGTTGTCCTATAGGTAATTGGTGAATTGCTATGTTTGGTTTAATTTGCTTGTGGTTATGTTGCTGTCCTATTGTGCCCTCTGTGTCGTGCAAGCGTGAGGGATTCCCGCTGTAGGGTGTTGCAATACGTTCATGATTCTCTTATAGTTGGTTGCTTGAGTGACAGAAGCATAAACCCGAGTAAGGGGGTTGTGGCGTATTGGATAAAGGGGACTTGATGCTTTAATGCTATGGTTGGCTTTTACCTGAATGATCTTTAGTAGTTGCGGATGCTTGCTAGAGTTCTAATCATAAGTGCATATGATCCAAGAAGAGAAAGTATGTTAGCCTATGCCTCTCCCACATAAAACTTGCTATCGGTCTAGTAAAGTAGTCAATTGCTTAGGGACAATTTCACAACTCCTACCACCACTTTTCCACACTCGCTATATTTAATTTATTGCTTCTTTATCTAAACAGCCAGTAGCTTTTATTTACGTTCTCTTTATTATCTTGCAAACCTATCCAACCTACAAAGTCATTCTTTTCATTCTTGTTTTAGGTAAAGCGAACGTTAAGCGTGCGTAGAGTTGTATCGGTGGTCGATAGAACTTGAGGGAATATTTGTTCTACCTTTAGCTCCTCGTTGGGTTGGACACTCTTACTTATCGAAAGAGGCTACAATTGATCCCCTATACTTGCGGGTTATCAGCGGCCTCTTCTTTCTTGCGGCGTCGGGACTCTCTTTTCTTGACTGCTTTCTACCTTTTCCGATCCTCTTATGTGGCTTTGGCCACCTCTAGATCCACCACCCAATCGGCCATGGCAGCCTCAAATTCCGCCCATAGAACTATGTGGCCGTCGGCAACGATGAACTCGGCATGGCGAGATGCCATCGCTTCCTTACCACGTGTGCGGTCGTGGGCGGCGAGGAACGCGACGCGGCGGGATGCCATCGCTTCCTTACCGGTTACTGTGCGCCGCGGTGCCATGAACGATGCTTGGAGAGAGCTCTGGGACAGAGGGGCCGGGCAGCCGTACAATGCAGTGGTTTTTAAGAGCTCAACGACAAACGACAAAGGAAATTTGGCTTCCCTTACAATTTTGCTCGTTCATTATCGCACACGGTTCATCTTGGTCGCTTCCGGAAACAATGTGCATTGAGGCTATTGTGTGTTGCGCGTTATGATTGGCTGAAACCCCAGCCACACAGATCGTGCTTGTGCACCGTAGGATGCACCGCGATCGAATGACAATCCACGTCCCTCACATGACATTTGTGCAGCTGTAGCTGGATTGGATTTATATGCGCCAACTGCCTAGAAAATGCACATAATCTCCTAAATATGGTATATGAGCCCGAAAAAATGCCAAATTTGAACATGGTGATTTGCAGGGTGTATGTTCTTCGTAGAAAAAAACTCCAGGGCAAAAAACAAAGAAAATTTGGATTTCCCTTCAATCTTGGTGATTTCCCTCTCGAAAGCATGGAACTTCCCCGACGATGGTTCGATTTATGAAGGGTGTGCATGGCGACATAAGCCAAACCTTCTCAAATTTTCACCAGGGCATGGTGAAGGCATACCATGGCACCATGCCAGGCGTCATGTTTTTCGATCATTTATTTCATTTTTTCTATAGTTGAAAACCCAATAAGCAAACATTTGTGGTTGACTATTACCACACATTTCATCGAAATATCTAACCATTCCTTGTAAAAGGCATGATAGTTTACTAAATGGCACGAGCATTGTTTTGCAAACCGTTCCTGTGCACCCTTTCATGCACCGATTGTTTGAACTTGAATTATGTGCATTAATGCCTAGAAAATGCACATAATCCCCTAAATATGGTAAATGAACCCGGAAAAGTGACAAATTTGAATGTGGTGATTTGCAGGGTGTATGTACATCTTAGAAAAAACTCATGGACAAAGGACAAAGGAAATTTGGATCCCCCTTCAATCTTGGTGTTTTCCCTCTTGAAACCATGAAACTTCCTCGCTGATGGTTCGATTTATGAAAGGCGTGCATGATGACATAAGGATAACATTCGCAAATTTTTACCAGGGCATGGTGAGGCCATACCATGGCACCACGCCAGACGTCATGTTTTCAAGCATTTATTTCATTTTTTGTATACCCAGTAAACGACGCATTTATGGTTGACTATATATTGCCACACATTTCCTCAAAATATATGTGCATTCCTTGTAAAAGGCATGAGAATTTACTAAATATTACGAGGATGGTTTTCCAGACTGTTCTTGTGCACCTTTTCATGCACCGATTATTTGAATTTGAATTATGTCCATTAATGCCTAGAGAATGCAAAATAATCTCCTAAATATGGTAAATGAACACAGAAAAGTGTCAAATTTGAACATGGTGGTTTGCAGGGTGTATGTTCATCAGAGAAAAAAACTCATGGAGAAAGGACAAAGGAAATTTGGATCCCCTTCAATCTTGGTGATTTCCCCCTCGAAACTATGGAACTTCCTCAGTGATGGTTCGATTTATGAAAGGTGTGCATGACGACATAAGGATAACATTCTCAAATTTTTACCAGGGCATGGTGAGGCCATACCATGGCCCCATGCCAGGCGTCATGTTTTTCAAGCATTTATTTCATATTTTGTATAGTTGTTACCCAGTAAACGACGAGTTTATGGTTGACTATTGCCACACATTTCCTCGAAATATCTGTCCATTCCTTGTAAAAGGCATGAGAATTTACTAAATGGCACAAGGATGGTTTTCCAGACCGTTCTTGTGCACCTTTTCATGCACCGATTGTTCGAATTTGAATTATGTGCATTACTGCCTAGAGAATGCGAATAATCCCCTAAATATGGTAAATGAACATGGGAAAGTGTCAAATTTTAACATGGTGATTTGCACGGTGTATGTTTATCATAGAAAAAACTCATGGACAAAGGACAAAGGAAATTTGGATCCCACTTCAATCTTGATGATTTCCCCCTCGAAGCCATGGAACTTCCTTGGTGATGGTTTGATTTACAAAAGGTGTGCATGACAACATAAGTAAAACATTCTCAAATTTTTACCAGGGCACGGTGAGGCCAAACCATGGCACCACGCCAGGCATCATGTTTTCCAAGCATGTATTTCATTTTTGTATACATTAATTCCAGGTTCATTTGGCCTTTTTTATACATTATTTGAATTTCTGGGCATTTAATGTGCATAATTCAAATTTGAACTACAAGCACATGTTCCAGTGCACCAAAGTTGGTTGAAAAATCACATGTGTGTCCTTGGGTGAATTTCTAGGTCCCATGCAAGAAATGGGAATGAAGTTCAAACATCTAGGCGTCGTGGCTCGGCCGGAAATATTGAGAAACTGGGTTTTTTAATTATTGTAAATCCAAAACACGCCTGAAAATCATCAAACTTGGCATGGTGGCATGACATGGCACCAACATGCTGCGGTAATTTTTTGGGCTGAATTGGGACAAGCTTTGGTATAAGCTGCTTGCAAACCGGAGCTTCTCTCAAGAAGGCTCGTGGTTTCGAGAGGGAACGTGTCACCTCCGTGTGTGAAACGACATACGTACATGTACTACCTTCTCCCGCCTTAATTTGTTTACACAGGTAGATTAGACCAAATAGAAGTATCATGCAAAATTTTGGAATTATTCCGGGTTCGTCTAGCCATTTTTGTACATTAATTGAATTTCTGGGCATTTAATGTGCATAATTCAAATTTGAACTACAAGCACATGCTCCAGTGCACCAAAGTTGGTTAAAAACCACATGTGTGTCCTTGGGTGAATTTCTAGGTCCCATGCAAGAAATGAGAATGAAATTTAAACATCTGGGCGTCGTGGCTCAGCCGAAAAGATTGAGAAAATTCTTTTTTTTAATTCATGTAAATCCAAAACACGCCTGAAAATCATGGAACTTGGCATGGTGTCATGACATTGGCACCAACATGCTGTGGTAATTTTTCTGTCCGATTTGTGAAGGAGCACACATTAAAAATCAACAAAGTCATTTTGGAACAAGTGTTGTCACGTTACAAATTGGAAACACAACTATTATTGGAAACCATGGGCGTTCTACTTACCAATTACGTGCTGCCACGCGTCCCTTTTTTTATTGGCTAGGAGGTGCCGTGTGGGGTAGCTATTTGAGTATGGGAGGCGTGCGATCAGACCCTGCGCGTGCTCATTAGGAGGAGAGCCCTTTGACCTCTATCCTCCGCGCACCTCCCTCCCAACGTCTCCATTAATGGCGCCCGAGCCCCTGTTTCATGGCGTGGCTATGTCTCACTCGACTGAGATTTAAGAGAGAAAAGTGAAAATCTGAAAAGATAGTTTTGCACGGATGAATAGCAAGCACGATGAATATAAGAAAGATGACAATGGATAATAATTGTCTTACATATCTAGGAAGATAACTAAAAAATCCACATGCGGCTACGCCCGAAATACACAAGGGCAAAAGAAGAAGGAAGACACATACAACGATTTGGCTCGCTGATCTCTACTTTCTTGATGCGCTGCAGGTCGCAGAGACTAGTTCTCGTTGCAAGCGGCGATGATCTCTTTCATCAGTTTCATGTCCGTAATACGCTGCTTGGAAGCAACCGTGGATTCCTCCACCAGCCTTTCATGCTCGATGCGGAGCATGGCATTCTCGTCCATAAGTTTCTTGACGATGATGCCCGTCCTCTTCAACAAGGCAGCAGTCTCCTCCGCCTGCTCCGCCCATCCGGTGATCTTCGCCCGCAGCAGGTCACGGTCGGCCCAGAGTTGTTCAAACAAGGCAATCAACTTGTCCTGCATTTTCATCCAGCCAGAGATCTGATCCATCTGGCTATGGACGATCGCATGCATGCGCCTGTAAGAGTCCTCGCCTGCTCGCGAGATTTTTTCCCAGGCCATCGCAGCGCGGGAGGACATCTCTGCTACATTTGCGGCGCGGCAGGACATCTCTACTGCTTCTGCAGCGCGACCGGACAAGTCTGCTGCATCGACGATGCGGCGGGACCTCCGTGCTGCTTCGGCCGCACAGCGAGACCTCCGTGCTTCTTCGGAGGTGCGGCGGGACATGTCGGCTATTTTCACGGCTAAGTGGGACATCTCTCGTGCTTCCCCTTCCATGCTCGCCTCTCCGTGGTGGTAATCTCTCGACCAAGAACTCAATCTGGCCATGGCAGACGCAAGCGAATGATGCTGAATGACTTGTTTGCTTTTGTGGATGAGGAGGTGAGGAAGGAATGTGTAGTCATCTTGGCATAGTACAGTATTTATAACCGAGTACTAATACGCTCCTAAGTGGGGAACCGTTTAGGTTTTGATCGGTGTGAACAGGTTTGCAATTTGGAAGGTGATGGGACGCAGGCTCAAAATTTATTGACGATTCTATAATTTCTAAGTGCGACACTATTTCCGGACGGCGTAACGTGGGCATGCTTTCTCGGCCGCGTACATGGCGTTTGGTGCACCGCAATCGGCAATGTCAGCACACATCTTGTTCCAAGAACCGTGCACGCTCGTTATTACCATCGTGCACACTTCTTTTAATTAGAATGTGTGCCTGTCTAGCGCACACACGTTGATCTATCTAACTATTTCTGTTTGTTGTGGCTAATTGCAAATAGTTCATCTGTGTGAAGTGTATGCCATCAATCGCACACACCTTTGATCTGGCTGACCATTTCTGTTCTATTGCCTAATCACAAACAGTTAATCCTTCTGAAGCGTATGCCCTCAATCGCACACACCTTTATCTAGCTATCCATTTTTGTTGTTTCTCCTCATCACAAATAGTTCATCCGAGTGGACCGTATGCTGTGTATTGCACACGCCTTCATCTGGATGGCCGTTTATTTTGTTCCTCCTCATCACAAATAGTTAATTGAACTGAACCGTATGCCCTGCATCACACACGCAACTAAAATCTGAACCGTGCTTGATGCATCCGTCGTTGCAAACATTTTAGGCATTTTGACGGTTCACTGACAGCACCGTTTGTGATTATTGCATTGCACACAGCTTCTCGAAGGGTCTCTGATTGTAGTGTTGCGTTAGCAGCATCCTGCAGTAGTGCACGTCCCCCACCGCTGCTGCCGGACCCCGAGGTAGGACCTTGTCAGCTGCCGGGTTCGAGGGAGGATGGGGAAGTCCTTGAACCGGTGTAGGGCGCGGCGGCTGGCGGATTGGGGACCGGCGATGGAGGATCGATAAAGAGCCCACAGAGGACGTCGGGGACATCTCGGTGGCCACCTCACCAGTGTCGGGCAAAGAGGCCGCGATAAACCTCTCTTTGGCCATTGGCTCCTCCAGCTCCGCTACACATAGGCAGAGGTAGAGGATGGAGGCGGCGGCGATGGCGGCAACCTACCAATGATTACGAGGGTGGTGTGTGTCAGTGAGCGGAGGTTTTGGGGAGTGTGTGCTATGTGTGGAGGGGGCGGGAGGGGGGGGTTAAGGTGGTGTTTGAGGAAATACCGCGACAACTGAAAATTTTACTAGGCGGGAGTAACAAGGCGGTGCTACTAAAAATTTGGATGAAGGGCGAGCGGATAATTTTGAGATTGCGAGGGATGCAGAGGCGGGAGTATTTGGGGAGCGAGCTAGTGTGCTTGACACACCGGCTGTGGACTGTAGCCAATGCACCTTCTCGCGTAAGCCATAGGCGTACTATACACTGATGGTCCTCCATGATATTTTGTACTGCTTCTCACATGGTTGGTGATAATAAACTGTGTGGTATCTACTTGATTTGAATTACATAATGGGGTCACATCGGCAATGGACGATGTTTGAATTGCTAGACCTTTTATCTGCAGTGAACATGCAACTATATGTGTGTCGTAAAAAAATTGGAATTATTCAGGGTTCGTTTGGAAATTTTATACATCAAAGTGGTTTTCTAGCCATTTCAGGTGCACAATTCAAAATTAAAGCACATGCTCCAGTCCATAAAAATGGGTTTCAAAATCAAATGTTTGTCCTTGGTTGCAAGCTTAGGTCACATGCAAGAAATGAGAATGAATGTCAAACACCTGGACACTGTCGCTCAGCCGCTACCATTGAGATACATGCTTTTAAAGTTCTAGTAAATCGAAAACTCATCTGAAATTCATGAAACTTGACATGATATCATGGAACGGCAGTGACATGCCGTGGTAAAAATATTGTCCCATTTGGGGTAGGTGTGGGTATAAGCTTCTCAGGAACCAGAGCTTCTCTCACAACAAGTCTGATGGTTTCGGTAGGGTACGTGCCACCTTGGGGGACAACCAATATATGTTGCCTCTTCTTACTTTCTAATTTTTTCTCGTGTCAACATAGAACAACACGAGTGTTGTGTCATTTTTTGGGATTTTTTGGGTTCGCTTGGACATTTTTATACGTTAACTAAGTTTTCTATGCATTGATGTGCATAATTCAAATTTGAACTACAAGCACATGATCCAGCGCATATAAAGTGGTTCAAAACTGGAATGTGTGTCATTGGTTACATGCTTAAGTTTCATGCAATAAATGAGAATGAATGTCAAACACCTTACCACCGTCGCTCGGCCGCTAACATTGAGATACATAGTTTTTAGATTCTAGTAAATCGAAAACACGTCTGAAATTGATGAAACTTGACACGCTAACATGGAACGATATCAACATGCAGTGGTAAAAGTATTGTCCCATTTGGGTCAAGTTGGGGTATATAAGCTTCTCACAAACTAGAGCTTCTCACAACAAGCCTCATGGTTATGGTAGGGAACGTTTCACCTTTCTGGACAAAACGATATCTGTTGCCTCTTCTTGATTTCAACTTTTTTCTAGTGACAACATAGAACAACATGAGTGTTGTGTTAGTTTCAGGATTTTTTTGGGGTTCGTTTGGACATTTTTATACATTAATTGAGTTTTCAATGCATTTATGTGCATAATTCAAATTTGAACTATAGGCACATGCTCTAATGCATAATAATTGGTTGAAAATTCAAATCCATGTCCTTGGTTGCATGCTTAGGTCCCATGCAAGAAATGAGAATGAATGTCAAACACCCTGCCACCGTCACTCAACCGCAAACATTGAGATGCTTGCTTTTTAAATTATTGTAAATTCAAAACTCTTCTGAATTCTTGAAACTTGGCATGCTATCATGGAGTGGCATCAACATGCCATGTTAAATTTTTTGTCCCATTTGGGTCAGGTTTGGGTATAAGCTTGTCACAAACCATGACTTCTCACAACAAGAGCCTCATAGTTTTGGTAGGGAACGTGCCACCTTTGGGGACGAGCTGATATTCATTGCCTGTTATTGCTTTCAATTTTTTTCTCTAGTGTCAACATAGAACAACAGGAGTGTTGTGTTAAAATTTGGAATTTTTCGAGGTTTGTTTGGACATTTTTATACATTAGTTGAGTTCTCAATGCATTTATGTGCATAATTCAAATTTGAACTACAGGCACATGCTCTAATGCATATAAATTGGTTGAAAATTCAAATCCGTGTCCTTGGTCGCATGCTTAGATCCCATGCAAGAAATGGGAATGAATGTCAAACACCCTGCCACCGTCACTCGGCCGCAAACATTGAGATACCTACCTTTTAAATTAACTTGATTACAGACTATTCATCAAAGTGATGGAAGATGACCTCGCGGGCCCACAGAAAGCGTCACACGCGAGTATCGAGTGTCGTGTAGGACAACCATCGACTGCATGTGGCCAAAACATGTATGTATGAAAGGGTTGTGTAATGTTTTAAATTATGAATTCAGGACTCTGATGTGGCACCGACATGCACTACAAAAAAAGACACATCCATGACATTTTGGGCCGAACGATTTTTTCTGTCATACTTATGGCACTTCTATGACGATAATTGTGACAAAACCCGGTATCATCATAGATGTGGCGGGCTCCTACTTATATGACAAAAAATCATGAAAGAAATTGGACTTTTCGTCCTGGGCGGGCCGGAGACGCAGCTGCATGACATTCTTTGGGCCGTCCATGACGGAAAAAACCGTGGTAGAAGCGAGGGCGAGTAAAATTTCGGGGAGTTCTCAGTTATGCTGGGTGGTCGGGGGCCGAGCGATGCACATTTCTATCATACGTGTACGCACATGTGTGCGAGGCGTTGGGCTCTAACTGAACCCGAGCAAGGCATTGTGTTCTAACTGAACCCGAGCGATTGCACTAGCTACATTACTGAACCTGAGTGATTCCTTCTCTACTGCTGCTAACTGAGGCTAATCGAACCCTGCTACCTCCTTCCCTTGATGAACAGTGAGCGTTGTTGGGTGGGTTTGGATGAATAGTTCCCGGTGGGGGTGAATGAACAGGACCCCGTGGTGTTGCCTCTGGATGAACGGGACCCCGATCGAGCCGGTTGGGGGTGGATGAACAGGACCCCGCGGAGGGCTGGATGAACAGGATGTCCCCGTGGAGGGCTGGTTGAAAAGTAGCAGGTGGAGGGCTGGATGAACAGTAGCCCGTGGAGGGGTGGTAGAACAGGATCCATGGAGAGGGCTGGTTGAACAGTAGCCGGTGGAGGAGCGCGCGGTGGAGGCTGGATGAACAGGAGCCCGTGGATGAACAGTCACAGGTGGAGGCTGGAGGAGGTCGATGGTGGATGAACAGTAGCCCGTGGAGGCTAGGGAAGGTCGACGGTGGAGATGAACAGTATCCTGTGGAGTCCCATTTTGTGGTACGCCACACCCCTCCTGATGAACAGGACCCCCGTTTCGATCGTAGTGCTCCAACACAAATCCGTTTCCTCTGTTTTACGGTACGCCACACCCCTCCCGATCGACAGGACCCCGTTTCGACCGTAGGAGGTCCAACAGAAGTCTGTATGCCAGACCCCTCCGGATGAACATGATCCCGTTTCGACCGTGGCCGGTCGAACACAAGGCCGTTTCCTCCGTTCTGCGGTACGCCAGACCCTCGTTTCCATCGGCTGTTCCATCCAAGCCGGTTAGCTCCCACGCATTCTGTTGCCTCCCCATGAACACGATGATGACGCAGTTTCTCCGTTCCGACCCAGCCATGTACACGAGCCCTGGCCGTACGTATGCGCGAGTATGCGTTCGAGACCCTGCCCGTATGTACGCAGGTGGTCATATTTTCTTTCTTGCACCCTGGCCGCTGTACGTACGTGTACATGCTACGGGCGCGCCTCTACTACAACACGTGCGCGCCTCTACTACGACACGTGCACGCCTCTACATCGACCAGTATGTACGTACACATTCACAACTAGAATAACAACGCTACATACGCTTCGACCAGGTGGGTCCCGACTGTCTGGTACTTCCTTGTGTGCGAAGATGTAGCTGGTGGGTCCCACTAGTCAGGGGCGAATCGTTTTTTGCCCATAATATGGACGCACTTCCTTGCGTGCGAAGATGTAGCTGGTGGGTCCTAGCAGCCAGGGGGAAACATTTTTTTCATGAAATACAGTGGCCCGTCCGGTGGGTCCCCGCTGTCAGGTGGAGGAATCATTATTTTCCGTGTAATAAGGAGGCACTTCCTTGCTGCGGCCGTGGACCCAGCTGTCAGCCTCTCCGCGTATAGTACTCTTCCGATGGAAGTCGTTCCTTGACCATGTTGACCACGCCACGCCGAGAGCACCAGGGCGGTGGATGACGACGAGGCCTAGGAAGGGGATGACGCAGAGCCAGGGAAGACGTGGCAGTGGATGCCCACGCGGAGAGGAGTACGAGGGTTCACAGGTTCGGCTGCGGTGTGAGGCTGCCATCGCCGCAAAGCCTGGCTAGCGGTGGGAGTAGTAGGAGGCGGTGAGGCCTCAACGGTAGCACAACTAGCCACTGGAGGCAGAAGCAGGCGGTCTCACCGGCGCTGGTTTGGGGGGCTGGTGCAAGAAGAGCAGCGATTGAAGAAGCAGCATGACTGTTCGATTCAAATCCAACGGTCACTTCTGCTAGAATCATTTGTTGACTAAGTTGATAAGCCCTGCATACGCGTCAACTTAGTAGGCCCACAGGTCAGCCTCCCAACCGGTGCGCCCCAGATGTTAGTGGGAGGAATCATGTTTTCGCGTAATAAGGAGGCAGTTAATTGCATGCGGCCAGGCCAGTGGAGGGAGTAGAATGGGGCGGTGAAGCCTACGCGGCATCACAGCGGGCCACAAGAGGAGGGAGCAGGCAGTCCCGCCGGCGCTAGTTTAGGCGGCTGGAGCAGGAAGATCAGAGATTGAAGAAGCACATCGAACATTGGATGGACATCCAATAGTCACTGCTGCTAGAATCGTGTGTTGACTGACAAAGCCTTGCCTAAACAAGTCGGCCTCAAAATCTGTGGCGTGTACATCCCATTTGGTATTATTTTTATATTTTTTTACTCATTTTCTAATTCATATGGAATTTATTGCAGCCCATTTTCCATTTTTAGAATTCCTGCCCATTTTCTGGTCAGTACCAGGGTTAAAAAATTAAACTAAATATGTGCGAAATTTTGAAAATTCGCAAATTTTTGCTGGGGAACAAAATATTCTTAATCCAAAAATTAGTAGCCATACTAAAACAAATTTAAAAATAAATTAGTAGTATGTCATGTTAAATCCAATGAAATACTCCCTCCATCCCAAAATTCTTGTCTTAGATTTGTCTAAATACGGATGTATCAAGTCACATTTTGGTATTAGATACATCCGTATCTAGACTAATCTAAGACACGAATTTTGGGACAGAGGGAGTATAAAATATCAATGAAGAACAAAAACAAAAAAAGAAACTAATATCCCATTTGCTATATATTTTTGGAATTTTTAACCCCTTTGATATTAATTTTAATAGACACTAACATACTCTTTGGCCAGGCCGAAATGCATCCCTCCTCGTCTTGAAAGATTTGCAGCCCAGTAAGTCGGAGAAAACAAATAGGCCTAGGTTGTGTATTCTTCAAAAAGAAATACTGGGCTACCTATTTTCCCAAAGAAAAAACTGCTGGTCTGGTCATGTTGTTAGATGGGCCACAGAGACCGCACAACCCAGTTTATAGCGTGCTCCTCCGAATTACTACTCAAAAAAAAGTTGTGCAATTCTGTCGTTAATTGACTATACGTTGAAAATGATGTGGGTCCTAGATATCAGCAGGGTGGATTAGAGTAAAAAAACAAGGGGTGCATCTGAGTAGTAAAAGAGGCGCTTGCTTGAGTTCAGGAGTGGACCTGGTGGGTCCATACTATCATACTCACAACTACAGTCTTCTCCCGATTCACTATGTTGACAGGGCCAGACGGCGGCGCCACGGTGAGCGCACCAAGGCAGAGGATAAAGTGATGTCGCCAATGTGCTGAGCTGGGTTGGACATTCTTATTAAAAATAAAAATGGACCAGAACTATTTACGGCATTGACTACGATTTGCATGGGTCCGCTGGTTGCAAGAAGAAAATGCTGGGTGAAAGAAGACTGGTCGCTATCTTTGCCTAGGAATAATATCGACTAAATGTAATGACACTATCATAGGAAATAATATCTTCCTGTTAAATCGTGAATTTAAAGAACTGGTGCATGAGCATTTAGCTTTATTTATTTATTTACTTATTTATGTTTAGGGAACCATGAGCATGTACCTGGACCGGATTCATGTGAGAGCCTCCCTTCCAGTTAATTATGGGCTCCTCTATTGGGCCTTCATCAGTGGGTTGCATGTTATCAACAAGTGGAAAATGTGTTCCGTACCAAAAATAGTATGCGCTACGTACGGTACGGGGCACTAAAGGATTGGACCATGCAACGACTTCCAAAACATTGTGTTTGTCGTTCTAACAACACATTTATTCAACCAACAGACGAAATATAGTACTGATTGTACATTGAAAATAGCAGCAGCAACAACCAGGGCTGGGGGTGCAATAGAAGCAGTAAGTAGGCTAGAAGAGTAAAGACGCAACTCTCTCTTCCAAACGAAACATCAACCATCATTACAAAAGGGCTAACAAAAAAGAACAAGTGTATGCATCAAACTAAATAAATATCCTACTACACCAAGTGGCTTAGTTAGACGTTACTATTTATTAAGCTATGGAGATTGGCTGACTGCTTGAACCAGATGGGTGCCTGACAGGGGAAACTCCAGCCAGCAAGTCGAAGTCTGATACTTGCGACCCTCTCTCCTACTTTGGGCTGCAGAGCGTGGCGGCACATATCAGGGTATGGTGCATGCAGAGACGCATGGTACGCTGTGTACACACAGTTTTGCCTGATGAACGAAACCACGCTACCATCATGATCCTTGCCGTCGGTTATCTCCTGGTTAATAGGATAATTCAGTCCGAGAAACAAAGAGCATGTACCAAGTCTACTTACCAGCCTCTAGTCAAAAATTCCTGAAGGCCTAGAGAAGCTGGGATCCTGCTAAAAGACCTTGCAGTGACTGTGATTGTATTCCGCGAAACAACATGTCTGGTACGTGCGAACAATCATCAATCATTCGTCGTCGTCTGATCGAGCCAGGAACCACCTGCAACCGCCATGCCACTTTTCTTTGAGAGATTCTGGGATTAGGAAGGGTAGGGACACCAGGCGACGTACAACATCATATCAAGTTGGAGTCAAATAAAAAAGGGGCTCTGAATGTAGTCAATCTTAATAACAACATGTTATGAGCATGAATTTTTTCAGTAAATGTTGACAGTAATATAAGCAAGCCATCATGATATCATAGGAAGTAACATACTGCTGTAACAGCCGTTTGCAGCGATGACTGGAGTAGGCCAGCAATACGTCCAACCATAGAAGGAGTCGACAGTGTAAATGAAGCCCTTGTGTTCAATGGCATCCGAGAACCATGGAGGATGTATGATCCTGCGATGGACGTGCAGATTTATCCACTTACCACAGTGACCTGTCAGATAGGTGAGACCGCAGTTGAAGAATGCAATTAGCCTGAAGTCTTTATAATTCGCAGATCTTGTGGGCACTTGGCAGAATACAACCTTGAGCAAATCAAACTTGGTATTCATGTTGGCTATTGTAAGATTCCGAGTATTCTGGGCCGCGGTGCCAAAGTAGTGTAGTGTTAATCGAAGAAAGGGGGATCAATCGCCGGGTGTAGACCTCCATTAGCATCCAGCTGCCGCGACCATCGACGAGCACCATCCAAGACGTGTTCATGCCGACCCAGTACATACCGTTAATGTAGTTGAGGGTGAAGGGAATCAGATCGATGTCAAGGGGGTTGATGCTCGCTACCCTATGATCGTTATGCTGGCACACCGTTTATGAAGATCAGGCGGCATCAACAAGCAAGGAGCTGACTTAAAAAGTTCTGGTCCGAGGGCTTTGAGTAAACGGTATAGCCCCGACGAGCACGCAGCGAGCGGCATGGTACTGGGATTGTCCACACGTGAAACAATGAGCTTGATTACCTCTATGGGGAGCGAATTCCAGCCACTCTTTCGGTAGACGCTGCTCGGTTCTGCCATTGTTAGTGCTTGGGTTTCGGTCTTTCGGACGAGGGGGGAGGCGCCTTAGCGGGGATGGAAGATTGGACGAGATTATGTGCGGACAAAGATGGAGAAGCGAATATGTGCTGTGGGAAGTGGACAGGTGATGATGACTACAACATGCCGCTTGACTTACGAGACACATACCAGCAGCATAGGGCCATATCGATGCCAGAAAACTTGCTTAAGTGATCACAGTACTGGTACTCCCTACAGTACCTACTACTATGCCCTAACTTGCTTGATCAGAGTAGTAGTGGAGTAGGACTCTGCGCTACTACTAGCACCGGAGGAGTAGTATATTCTAATCTAAAATAGTTGCAAACTTCAATGCCCGAGCATGGAACAACTATGAAACGCCATCGGTGCTAACTCCAATCCCCAGCAAACGTTCGCTGGGAGACATGGCAGTTGCAAACGCCCGCGATGCAGTTATAATACGTGTGTAAGGGTGGCGGTTTTGTCAAATACTATGGCTTAAAAACAGGCCACTGTCGGATGGAAATCTGACGGTTACGTGGGATTCACCAGGATTGAGCTTGTGGTGAACAATCGCTAGATATCATTACTAAAAAAAAGGTTAAAACACCCGGGGCTATAGCTTGCACCGGCTGACCATTAACATTGATACTTACATAGTTGTAAAATAGTCAAAGACCGTGTCTACGTGGTGTTTGGAATTATATGCAAAAAAATTAGCAAGATGCTCGTGCATTACACGGAACATCAAGATGCATTTTTTTACAAAACACCTATTGTGATTGACCCATGCAGGAGTAATCCCATGTGTAAAAACTAATGATATATCAAGAATTTTATCGAAAATGGTATCTCGACCATTTCATCAAAAAAATGATATCTCGAGAAAGATGATAGATAAGGTGAGGAGGAGTGGGGCGTGGTGGTGACTGGTGGTTGGACAGGGCGGAAGCATGGGGATGGACGGCGCCGGCAGCGGCCACAATGCCAGATTGTTCCATAGACTTCCCTTTTTAATTGCTCAGCAATGAGGTTGTGGGAAATAAGGATAAACAAGGCAAGGCCTTATCTGTAAATGTGGAGAGAGGTGCGGGTATCTTTTCTAAAATTGTCATAGTTTGCTTTCTATCCGTCAGATATAGATCGAACAGTCTATATTATAAGATGGCAGGCACAACATCATCACCAACTCGGTTTTTTCTCTACCTACTCCTATAAAAGACTCAGTTGGTGATGATGGAGGCGAGGAGGCGTGTTCAGCCGGGCATGCAGCGGACGACACAGTACTATTCGATTTATTATTAAAAAACAAAGAAGAGTAGTAGAGATAGAGATAAGAGTAGAGATAGATACTTAGGGAGGAGCACCATCTACTACTTCGTGTGCTACTCCTGAGCTCCATTCGGCGGCCGCAACGTCCCTACAACACTACAAAAAAAGACACATCCATGACATTTTGGGTCGGTTGAATTTTTTTTGTCATACTTATGACACTTCTATGATGATAATTGTGACACAACCCGGTATCATCATAGATGTGGTGGGCTCCTACTTCTATGCCAAAAAATCATGACAGAAAATGGGCATTTCATCCTGGGCGGGCTGGAGACGCAGCTGCATGACATTCTTTGGGCCGTCCATGATGGAAAAAACCGTGGTAGAAGTGAGGGCGAGGAAAATTTCGGAGTGTTCCCTGTTACGGTGGGTGGTCGGGGGCCGAGCGATGCACGTTTCTCTCATACACGTACGCGCGTGTGTGTGAGGCATTGGGATCTAACTGAACCCGAGCAATTGCATTGCATGCTACGCGTTACTGAACCCGAGCGATCGAGCGATTCCTTGGCTATTGCCGCTAACTGAAGCTGATCGATGCTGCCTCTGGATGAACAGTGAGCTTTGCGGGAGGGGGAGGGGGGTTGGATGAACAGTGAGCGGTGGGGGTGGATGAACAGGACCCCGTGGCATTGCCTCTGGATGAACATGACCCCGATTGATCGAGCCGGTTGGGGCTGGATGAACAGGACCCCGTTGAGGGCTGGATGAACAAGACGACCCCGTGGAGGGCTGGATGAATAGTAGACGATGGAGGGGTGGATGAACAGTAGCCCATGGAGGGGTGGTTGAACAGGAGCCCGTGGAGAGGGGTGGTTGAACAGTAGCAGGTGGAGTAGCGCGCGGTGGAGGCTGGATGAACAGGAGCCCGTGGATGAATAGTCGCAAGTGGAGGCTGGAGGAGGTCGATGGTGGATGAACAGTAGCCCGTGGAGGCTGGAGGAGGTCGACTATGGAGATGAACAATATCCGTGGAGTCCCGTTTTGTAGTACGCCACACCCTCCCGGTGAATAGGACCCCCGTTTCGACCGTAGCGCTCCAACACAAGTCCGTTTCCTCTGTTTTGCGGTACGCCACACCCCTCCCGATCAACAAGACCCCGTTTCGACCATAGGAGGTCCAACACAAGTACGTTTCCTACGTTTTGCGATATGCTAGACCCCTCCCGATGAATAGGATCCCGTTTCGAACGTGGCTGGTCGAACACAAGGTTGTTTCCTCCGTTCTGCGGTACGCCAGGCCTCGTTTCCATCGCCTGTTCCGTCCAAGTCGGTTGGCTCCCACGCGTTCCGTTGCCTCCCGATGAACACGAGCATTCCGTTGCCCCCCAATGAACACGACGCATTCCATTGCCTCCCCATGAACATGACGCATTCCGTTGCCTCCCCATGAACACGACGACAACACATTTTCTTCATTCCGACCCAGCCATGCACACGAGCCCTGGCCGTACGTATGCACGAGTAGGCGTTCGAGACCCTCCCCATATGTATGACGTGTCCGTATTTTCTTTCTTGCACCATGACCGTTGTACGTAAGTGTACATGCTATGTGCGCGCCTCTAGTACGACATGTGCGCGCCTCTACTACGACAAGTGCGCGCCTCTACATTGACCAGTATGTACGTACACGTTCGCGACTAGAATGACAATGCTACATACGCTTTGACCAGGTGGGTCCCGACTGTCAGGCACTTCCTTGCGTGCGAAGATGTAGCTGGTGGGTCCCAGCAGTCAGGGGGGCAAATCATTTTTTTTGCCCAGACGCACTTCCTGGCGTGCGAAGGTGTAGCAGGTGGGTTGTCGGGGGGATGAACCCCGGGAAGGCAATGGAACCTGGATCCTTTTCAAAAACAGCAGGGCCCGCATCGCCTCGCGAACCGGCACGCGCCTGGCCGGGTCGCTCGACCTGGCAAGGCCCGCAACCCGGCCAAGCCCATCGACTCGGCAGGGTACGTCGACTCGGCCGCATCAGATGGCACAAGGCAACTCAACCCGGCGCAGCCATGGCTTCCCCAGCAAGCCAACCCACGTGTGGCGTCCACGGCAACCCAGCCATGGGTCAGCTCCCATCCCATCCGTGCCGTACGATGGGACGAGACCTCAACCACCGATGACCAAGACAACAGTGTTCCCTCCCATGCCTATGGTCAGCCGGAGCGTGGCAACATTGCCCCTTACCTACCCGCTGACCAGGGCTGGCGTGGCAACAGTCCTCCCGTCCTCACCGCTGACGACAGCAAGCGGCAGCCTGACGGAGAGCACTGTACACGACTCGACTCGGCCACGCCCTGACGATCGACAAGATGGCGCACAGTCCCCCTAGGCATGTGGGGCCCGCACCTAGGGAAACCCGACGAACCACAAGCCCACAAGCGGGACCTAGCCCGGTACCCCAGACACCGACAATACGGACCCACCGACTCGGCATATTACCATTGTAACCCTGGGTGGGTTGATCTATAAAACCCCCCAGGAGCCCATGCCTACAGGGGCAGGCCATGCGATACAAGAAGGATACGAGACATATGTAAGAGAAAAACAGGCAATCATAGGACTAGCCACCCAACAGCGACACCAGGGAGAAGGAGCAGACCGAGCCTTGGCCAGGTTCCTTCCTCCTCCATCTAGCTCCAGGAGCGACATTATACTATCGATCATCCAACTAAACTTGTCAGGACTAGGGGTGTTATCTCTCCGGAGAGCCCCGAACCTGGGTATGTCCGGCGTCCCGTGCCCGCGCATATCAACCTCGCTTCTGGAGCCCACCAGTGCCCTCGAGCCTCCTCCTCTCTTTAGCCCTCCCTTGGCATCTGCCGTGCGCCCACCACGACAGTTGGCGAACACCGTATGGCAGCTCGAGGAGCTGGCCAGTAGCATGCTTCAGACGGGGCCCTTCTCCTTCTCCGATGAGTCCGTCGCTCTGGCAGAAGATGTCATCGGTGCGCTCGCCGCCTCCTTCACCGTGTTGCGCATCTTCGACGCGTTCGTAGTCGATGAGTACCCCAGTGAGGTGCTCAGCTACTCCGACTCTCCGCTCCCCCTCAGCGGCGGATTCACTGCCGGGGTAATGGACGCCCATGTGGAGGTCTTCGTCACTGGCGATGGCGCCTCTTCCTCGTCGAGCAAGGCGAGGAGGGTCGCAGAAGCCGAGGCTGCCGCGGCACGGACCGAGCCATCTGACCCGCTGCGTGCCGTGATGCAGAGCCTCCACATCCCCATTGGCACCGACGTCGACGCCACCAACGTCGCTGAAGCCCGAACCCATCTCGAGGACAGGCGCCAGCAGATGCTGGACCTGTCCGAGACGCTGGCCGCCA
>NC_057801.1:589035956-589055108 GCF_018294505.1 Triticum aestivum | reverse complement strand
CGCCCACGGATTCACACCCGCCGCGGCCGAGCCAAGCCGGGTCACCGATACTCGCGCCCGGGGAGGAGCGATCGACCGGGCCTTCGGCGCCGTCCAGACCGTCTACGAGATCCAGTCAAGAACATGCGTGCTGCGAAGGCAGCCGCGGTCGGCCTCGACCAACTTGTGGGCGAGGAGCTCAAGGAGCGCATCGGGCGGATGCGCGAGCTCCTCCACGCCGCTAACACCCAGCAAGATCGCCTCAACCAGCTCGCCAAGCCGGCGGGGTCCGGCTCCGCCCGCCTTGGCGGACCCGGCGAACTTCTGCACACGGCTTCCTCGCCGCCTGGTGAGGCGCACTCCGGCCAAGCCCGGACCCGACGCAACCCGGCCGCCACCGCTGTCGACGCTTTGGGCAACGAGCCCGCCCCGAAGACCCAGCGCGGACCCGGCCAACATGGCCGGCGTCCGGCTCCAACCGACCCGACCCGTGAAGTTCGGCTCCAACCGACCCGGCCAGTACAATGGGACCGTGAAGCTAGAAGACTGGCTCACCGACTACCCCACGACCATTGGCATCACCGGTGCCAATCGTCGTCTCGCCATGCGCTACGCACCGCTCATGCTCCAGGGGCCGGCCTGCACATGGTTGAACAGCCTGCCGATGGGCAGCATCAATGTGTGGGTCGACTTCGAGGAAGCCTTTGTCCGCAACTTCACGGGGACATACAAGCGACCTGGTCGCCCCAGCCAGCTCGCCATGTGCATGCAGGGGCCGACGGAGACCGGCCGCGAGTACCTCGCACGCTGGACCGAGCTCCGAAACAGCTGCGAGGGCGTCCATGAAGTCCAGGCGATCCAATACTTCGTCAGCAGGTGCCGAGACGGCACCCTCCTCAAGCACAAGCTCCTACGCTCCGAGCCGGCCACCATGGCCGCGCTCATGGTGAAGGTGGACAAGTACGCCAACCCCAACTCCGCCATGAAGATCCATGTGGCACTGGATGAAGCCGGCAAGGCAAAGCCGGTTCCTCCCCCGAAGCCGGCTGGCAAAAGCAGCCGACAGCAGCATCACCAGAACAACAAGAGCTAGGGGTGGGCATAAAAACCGACAAACCGAAGACCAAACCGAAGCCGAAACCAAAAAAACCAAATTTTCGGTTTTTAATACATGTAATGGAAATTTCGGTTTTTACATCTGTTAACCGAACTGATTTTGATCGGTTCGGTGTCTCATGGGTAACCAAACAAGAAAACCGTACATATAAACAGTACAACCTGCGCGCGTTAAGAGAGCTGCTCCCTTCGCCAAAAAGATGCGCCACGCAGCGACCAGCCTGCGCACGTCAGGGGGAAATCATTCCCGGTCTCCCATGAACCCTGCGAGCAACTTGGCAGGGCACGTACAATTTTTGGGCCTTTTATATTGAACTGTGTGGCCCATGAAGTTTGCATGTATGTGAGAAAACCATCTGGACGTGTTCTGGTCATGGGATTAGTCCCTCCTCAGTTGGCGACGTGAAGGCGCGCAGGTAGCTCAGCTATATAAGAGGGTAAGCCGCAAGAGGGACGAGGCACACACGCTGCCGAACCAACTTTCAGTAAAAACGGTATAAGCTGAATACCGAACCGAATTATCGGTTAACCGAATTTTCGGTTTTCTAATTTTTTGAGTCATCTTCGTTTAGCATTTTCTCTAACCGAAATGCGAAAAATACCGAAATGTATTAACCGAACTTTCGGTTTATAACGAATGCCCAGGCCTAACAAGCGCAAGGCCGACCAGCGGCGTACCATCATGACAACCGGCTCATCACGGCCGCCGAGCTCGCGGTGGACCCGGCAGCGAAGCACCGGCAAACTGGCAAGATGGCGTGGCAACCCGCCATGAGTTTCTAAGAGATGCTCGACGCCCCATGCAAGCACCACAGCGGCGCAAGACCCTCCACGCACACGCTTTGGCAGTGCGCCATCACCAAGCGCATCATGAGGGGAGACGTTCCGCCTCCTCCGGCTCCGGCTCCAGCTCCAGGCACAGGACAGCCGCCTCCGCCTCCACCGCCGCCTCCTGCCGGCGGCGCGATGCGGAATGATGCCTACCCGGACCAGAACGCGGCCTACATCGTCTTTACTAGCCTCGGCAACGACAAGCGCAGCGAGCGCCTCATTCGACAGGAGGTGAACACCGTCGTCCTGGCCAAGCCGGATTTCATGCACTGGTAGGATCGCCAGATCACCTGGACACCCGGCAGTCATGCCAAGTCTGGGTGGATACGCCCTCGTCCTCAACCCCACCATCGTCGCGCGGCGTACATGCAAGTTCTCCTGAGTCCTCATCGACGGCGGCAGCAGCATCAACATCCTCTACCGTGACACAATGACCAAGCTCGGCCTCAAGGCCGAGGACCTAGAGCCAACCTGGACAGTCTTCCACGGCATCGTACCCGGCCTCTCCTGCTTGCCCATTTGCCGGGTCCAGCTCGATGTCCTGTTTGGCGACAGCATCCAGTTCCGACGTGAACCGGTCTGGTTCGAGGTGGTGGACCTGTCCAGCACATATCACGCATTGTTGGGCCCACCCGCGCTTGCCAAGTTCATGGTGGTTCCCCACTACGCGTACTTGAAGATGAAGATGCCGGGTCCCAAGGGCCTCATTACCGTCACTGGCGTCTACCGCAAGTCTGTGGAGTGCGCCTGAGATGGTGCCAAGTTGGCGAGTCGCTGGTCATTGCCGAGGAGCGGCGCCAGCTCGACCGGATCGTCGCCTTGGCTGGCGAGGCCTCCGCTGCGTCGATCCCGACCATGGACCCGGCCGACGAGGCCGCCTTCAAGCCCTCCAAGGAGACCAAGAAGGTGAAGCTCAACCCGGAAGACCCCAGCTGCAACAAGTAGTTCTCGTAGGCGCCTGCCTTGACAGCAAATAGGAAGGTGAGCTCGTCGACTTCCTCCGTGAGAATCGGGATATCTTCGCATGGACCCCCAAGGACATGCCGGGTATCCCGAGGAAGTACGCTGAGCACAAACTCCACGTCCGCGAGGACACCAAGCCTGTCCGTCAACCCCTCAGTCGATTTTCCGAAGAGAAGAGAAGAACCATTGGTGAAGAGGTCACCAAGCTTTTGGCGGCCGGCTTCATAATGGAAGTGTTTCACCCCGAGTGGCTAGCCAATCCAGTCCTCGTCCTGAAGAAGAACAAGACCTGGCGCATGTGTATAGACTACACCAGCCTCAACAAGGCCTGTCCCAAGGATCCGTTTGCTCTCCCGTGGATCGACCAAGTCATCGACTCGACCGCCGGGTGCGAGCTCCTGTCCTTCCTGGACGTTTACTCTGGCTACCACCAGATCAAGCTGGAACCGGCCGATGCCCTGAAGACATCCTTCATCATGCCCTTTGGGGCGTACTGCTACATCACCATGTCGTTGGGCTTGAAGAACGCCGGCGCCACCTTCCAAGGCTGCATGCAGACATGCCTACTACCGCAATTCGGCCGCACCATCCATGTATACGTGGACGATATCATGGTGAAGACCAAGCAGCACCTCATGCTCCTCGACAATCTGAAGGAAACATTCGCCAACCTCCATGAATACAAGGTCAAGCTCAACCCGGAAAAGTGCGTCTTCGGCGTCCCGGCCGGAAAGCTGCTCAGCTTCCTCGTCTCGGAACGCGGCATTGAGGCGAACCTAGAGAAGATTAAGGCCATCGAGCGCATGTGCAAGCCAGCTCGGCTGCGCGATATCTAGAAGTTCACTGGATGCTTGGCCTCGGTCAGCTTGTTTCTAAGCCGGCTGGGCGAGAGGGCGCTACCCCTGTACCAGCTGATGAAGAAGACAAGCCCGTTCGAGTGGAACGGCAAGGCGGACAAAGCCTTCGAAGACCTCAAGCGCATGCTCTCCACCGCACCAGTCCTGGCCGTGCTGACTGACAAGGAGCCGCTGTTGCTCTACATAGCCGCGACCTCGCGGGCGGTCAGCATGGTGCTAGTGGTCGAGCGACCAGAGAAGGACAAGATCTAGGCCGTCCAGTGCCCGGTCTACTACCTGAGCGAGGTGCTCTCCACCTCCAAGCAGAACTACCCACACTACCAGAAGATGTGTTACGGCGTGTACCTCACCGCCAAGAAGCTGAAGCAGTACTTTCAAGAGCATGTCGTCACCATCGTCAACATGGTGCCTATCGGAGAAATCATCGAGTGCCGGGACACCTCTGGCCGGGTTGCCAAATGGGTGATCCAGCTAGCCGGCAACACCATCCTCTACTTGCCCCGCACCACGATCAAGTCTCAGGCCCTGGCCGATTTCGTCGTCGATTGGACCAAGACCCAGTACCTGTCGCCGCCTCCTGACTCGACGCATTGGCGCATACATTTCGACGGGTCCAAGATGCGACTCGGCTTAGGGGCCGGCATCGTACTGTCATCTCCAAAGGGCGACCGGCTCTGCTACGCGCTCCAGATCCACTTTGCCGCCTCCAACAACGTCGCCGAATATGAAGCCCTTGTGTACGGCCTCCGGCTTGCCAAGGAACTCGGCATCCGGCGCATCCTGTGCTATGGTGACTCGGACCTGGTGGTGCAGCAGTGCTCCCGTGAGTGGGACGCCCGTGACTCCAACATGGCAAGCTACCGCTTCCTCGTCCAGAAGCTGTCCGGATCCTTCAAGGGCTGCGAGTTCCTCCATGTCCCGCACGCAGAGAACAAGGCAGCCGACACGCTCGCCAAGATCGCCTTGTCACGTCAAGCCATCCCGTCTCGCGTCTCCCTCGAGCACCCGTGCAAGCCGTCCGTCAAGCCGTTGCCGGACTCTGAGTCCATCCACGTTCCAGAAGACCCGACCACACCGCAAGCCGGCCTGGGGGCTGCCGAACCCGGCCCGGGGGCTGCTGAACCCGGCCCGGGGGCTACTCATCTCAACCCTGCCACCATCACCCCGGACCCGGCTGTCGCCATCCCCAACCCGGGGGCTGCTCAACCTGGCCCAAGGAATGCCGACTCGGAACCCACCCTGGTGGCCATCCTCACCGTGGTCGCGGCCCCATCTTGGGCCCTGCCCATATCCGAATTTCTGGAAAACGGGGTTCTCCCCATGGACGAGACCGAAGCTCGGCAAGTTCAGCGCCGGGCGTCTGCCTACATCATCATCAACAACGAGCTCGTCAAGTGCAGCTCTACCGGCGTGTTCAAGCGCTACGTTGAGCAGGATCATGGCATCGACATTCTCCTCGACATTCACCAGGGCTAGTGTGGGCACCACGCCGCATCGCGGTCCCTGGTGGCCAAGGCGTTCCGCCATGGCTTCTACTGGCCAATGGCCCTTGAAGACGCCGAGTCCCTCGTCCTCAAGTGCGAGGGGTGCCAACGCTTCAGCAAACGCAGCCACCAGCCGACATCAGCACTCCGCACCATACCGATCGCCCGGCCCTTTGCGGTCTGGGGACTCGACATGGTGGGAACCTTCAAAACCGCTCGAGGCTGAATGACGCACTTGCTGGTGGTAGTGGACAAATTCACCAAGTGGATCGAGGCAAGACCAATCAAGAAACTGGACGGGCCAACAGCCATCCGGTTCATCAAGGACATAGCGGTGCGCTACGGCATGCCGAACAACATCATCACCGACAACGGCACCAACTTCGCCAAGAGCGTGCTCGAGCAATATTGCTCCGTCTCTGGCATCCGCCTCGACCTGGCCTCCGTGGCACATCCGCAGTCCAACGGGCAGGTCGAGCGGGCCAACGGACTCATCCTGTCCGGCATCAAGCCGCGACTCGTCGAGCCACTCATCCGCTCACCCGGTAGTTGGCTTGACGAGTTACCAGCAGTTCTCTGGAGTCTACGCACCACACCGAACCAGTCGGCCGGGTTCACCCTGTTCTTACTCGTTTATGGAGTTGAAGCCGTCATCCCGACCGTTGTTGAGTTCGACTCGCCGCGCGTCGCGATGTACACCGAAGCCAAAGCCAGAGAGGCACGCGAAGACGGCGTCGACCTACTCAAAGAAGCGTGCCTTCTGGCACTTAGCCGTTCGGCTATCTACCAGCAAGGCCTGAGGCACTACCACAGCAAGAAGATCAAGCCTCTCGCATTCCGCGAAGGCGACCTCGTCCTCCGACTCGTCCAAGAGCAGGCAGGACAACACAAGTTGTCCTCTCCATGGGAGGGCCCATTCATCGTGAGCAGGGCTTTGCGCGACCGCAACACCTACTACCTCATCGACGCGCGCAAGTCGAAGAAGCACAAGAAGGACACCGCCGGTGAAGAAATGGCCCGGCCGTGGAACGTGGAACTCCTTCGCCCGTTTTACAGTTAGCCACACGAGTGTATGTATCGTCGCCTTTTGTAAATGTATGAAACTATGGGGTCCCCGAACGAGACTCGGGGGCTGCCTTTTGCCGACCAATTTATTGCGTCCCTATTTCTTATCACTTTACAACTGGACCCGGCCGCCGGCTCAACTCGCTAGACCCGGGGGCTCGGGGGCAGGCCGGCTCGATCGGCACCCCGCCTCTTTACTTGGTGACTCCTGATAAAGTTAGGATGCCATGGTCCCCCACTTTGCCCTAAAACCGCAGATCCAGCTCTGGCTGTCGGCGGGCAAGCACAACGGGCCAAAGCTCCTCTTTGATTCATACACTAAGTCAAAGGCCGCCGGGTCGATCAACCCGACCCGTCGCTCATCAACTAAGTTAGCCACATGACCGGCTGCTCACGAATCGGCCAAGCCGGATTGCCACCAGCCGGCCCAGTGGGTGTTTCGCTCGAGCTGAACGCTCCTAAGGAACCAAGTCCTGCGTGCCCCTCTCAAAGAATCAAACTCCTTGTCACGGACCGGAGCCTCGGCCGTCTGACTCACGAGGGGGAGGTTTGAGAGAGGAAAAGCGTATGAAACCGGTTCGAAAAAGCGGAAGGCAAAGAGAAAACAAGCACTCATGACATTTACACACAAATATTTAACGCAAAGGCCCATGGCCCGAGTTCATTACACCCTAAAAAAACCCAGTGGGTGGCTGGACCTGCTACTTAACAGTTTTTTACATAAAGTTTCTCAGGCATCCCCAGCGCCGCGTCGCGACGTCGACGGCTCTCCCCTACCGGCCTCCGGGTCCAGCGAGGCACCAGTGTCCTCTTCGGCATCTGCATCACCGTAGACACCCGTCTCCTCCGAGCTCCCCTTCGGATCGCGAAGAAGCAAGCCGTAGTCGTCGCCATCCATGACTTCGCCATCTTCCGTCCGCTCCGGATGGAACTCGTCGTGGAAGGCGAACTCGGCAATGTAGCTAGCCCAGGAGGCGATTCGTCCGGCTTGCTCCTGCAGCAACTGCTCCGAACCAGCGCGTCCAGCTGAAGATCCGGATGCCAAGACAACGTGATCCGGAGCACCATCTTAGCACCGACCCGGGCGGCACAAACACGCCATTCGCCAAGGCGGTCTGGGCCCATCTCGAACCAGCGCGCCAGGTGTGAGACGCTGCACGGATGGATGGAGTCCGGCCACAGGGTCGTCATCATCGCGGCTCCGACCCAGGACAACCGTTCCATCTGTGTCCCCAGGACCCGCAAGGGGCCTCAGCAGTGGCGATGATCTCCGGGAAGGTCCAGGCCGTCAGCGGATCTATCCCAGACCCGGCAACGCCGGTCGGGTCGCGCTGATAACGGATGGCTTCCTCCACCAGCCGCTGCGTCTCCGGGAAGGCCCCTGTCGCAAAAGAAGAAGCAAGTTAGAAGAACAACAAGGAAGTAAGGAGCGGGTCCCGACCCGGCAAACTACAAGAAGCAGCACTTACTGGAGAAGGATTCTTCCAGGTGCTGCGCCTCAAGCAACGTACCACGCCGCTCCCGCTCCATGACGCGGTCGTGCTCCCCAAGCACCTTCTCCAGGTTGGCCGCCTTCAGCTCGGCGTCCTTGTCTTCGGCCGCCTCGCGGCGGCGAGTCTCGTCCTGACGGGCCTCCTCAGCCGCGGTGGCCTGCTCCCGCAGGCGATCCACCTCGGCCTGGAGCCGGCCCTTGTTGTCGGCCAGCCGGCCATGCCACTGGTCTTCCTCGACCAGGGCCTGCTGTGTCTCCTCCACCTTGGCGGCCTCCGCCTTAAGGAGCTCCACCTCGGTCTCGAGGCGACTCTTGTGACCCGCCAACTGCTCATGTAGCCGGTTGGCCTCGTCAAGAGACCGTCGGGCCGCGGCCGCCTCCGCCCTCGCCTGCGCCGCCTCGATGCCAAGACGGCCGGTATCGACAGCAAGTCGATCATAATGATGACCATTCCGAAGCAGCCGGGTCCACCAAGACAGCACCTCGGCTGCAAAGAAGAAGAACTCAGCAGAAGAAAAAAAAGACAAGACTTAAGATTTGGCACAACTGTTACACAGTTGGCCCAAATCTCGGGGGCTACACCCAGTGGGTGCGCTAGCGCGCCCCCACTAGAAAAGAGCCCAAGAGTACCTGCGGCGACGCGAAGCTCCTCCTCCTTGGCAGCAAGTTGCTCCTTGAGCTCCCGATGCTTGCCCAGGAGCCGGTTGAAGGCGGCAACCCGGAAGGCGTCAAGATGCTGAAAAAAGACAGAAGTTAGAGCAAGGCCAATGCTCTTAAGATTCGATCCAACTACTACATAGTTAGCGCAAACCTCGGGGGCTACACCCAGTGGGTGCGCTGGCGCGCCCCCACAAGGAAGAAATGGCAAGGAAACAAAAGAAAGAAGGCTTACCAAAATGGCGTGCTCCAGGTCGCGCATCCGCTCCACCTCGGCCTGGGCAAAGGCCTCAAGCCGCTCCGTCCGGCCTCACAGGCGGCGGCTGACGGCGTCCAGCGCTGCCTCCTCCTGGGTCTGAGGCCCAAAGACGGCCGCGCCCCTGCTCTGCATGGGCTGCGGCACGGCAGCTCGGCGCCCTCCCTACCGGGGCACCGAGGCGTGCCCCTCGCTAGCCGCTTGCGACGCGGCCAGTACCTCCCTCGACGAACCTCCCGACGTCGTCAGCAACCCGGACGCCGGGACGCCTTGCATCACCACCTTAGGCACCACCGCCCGCAGCGCCTCCTCCAAAATGCCGCAGCCTCCGCCACCACCGGGCCCCGCACGCTCGACCACGTCGGCTCACGGCGGGGTATCGTCCCCCACCTCCACAACCTCCCGGTTGAGGACCACCACCTCAGCCCGGCCTCCACGGCCGCGCTCCCTCACCGACGACGGCTCAAAGACCATCACCGCCACCACCATGCCCTCTGACATCTCGCGCCGGGCCGGCTCCGTGCCGGCTCGCGCCCATGCCGCCGCCGCGTCGGTCCAAGCCTGGACCAACGCCGCCTCTAGCCCCGCCTCCAGCTCCGCCTCCAGCTCCGCCTCCAGCTCCGCCTCGGCCCGGTTCCTGTCCCGCTAGGCCAAGGCTTCGGCGTCGTTCGGGTCTAGGCCAAGGTCTGAGTCGCCCCGTCCCTCCTCCTCGGCCAGACCGACGAGGTCGGACGGGCTCCTGCCGAACGCGGCCCCCTCGGCGGCCGCGGCCTCCGCCGTCACCCTCGCCAGTGCGATTGGTGACCTGAAGAAGAAGGCAGAATAAGAAAACAAGAGACAAGACTGGCTCAAGAAATCCAGGCGCAAGCAGGAAATGAAGCTTACCCTGTCAAGACCGGGATCGGGGTCGGCTTCCCGCACTTCTTCTTGGCCGGCCTCCCAGGCCCGGCCGGGTCCGCCATGCGTTTCAGGGCCCGGGGTCGCGGCGCGATGCTGTCTTTCCCATGCGGGCGGTTCGGTGCCGCCCCATGCGAGGACCCGGCTCCGCCCACCTTGCCGCCTCCCCCGCCCAACACCGCTACACCAACAACCTGCGTCCACATCGCCTGCGCCCCGACACGGTTAACAATTCAAGACAAATGAAGAAGGAAATATTTAAAACTTACCCGCGCGACGCCTAGCGCCGGCATCGGACTCGGCCACCTCTTCGCCGCCATGAGCCGCGGGCTCCTCTGGTGCCACCGGCGCCACCTACGACGGAGCCCGGGCATAAGGATGCCGGCTCGCGTTCAGAAGTATCTTCCATGTCGTGTCGGGACGAATAAGAAGATGCGCGGCGGCAAAATAAGAAGATTAGACGCTCACCTGCGGCACTGGGTTCGACTAGCTGTACGGCGCCTTGCCGAATCGCCAGTCCTCCCCAAGATTGGCCTTGGAGATGTCGTTCATGCCGCGCGCGCGACCTGCTCTACAGACAGCCGCGTCGACCCCATCCGGTTGGGGTCCTGAAGCCCGATCATTTCGCCAATGAGGCAGGAGCGCCTCTATAGCAGAAGGACCCGGCGGGTGATGAACGCGGCAAGGAGGTGGGTGCCGGTGAGCCCCTCCTGCATCCTCATCACTGTCACCCGCTCGCAGAGATTGACGATTTCCTACAACAGGCGCCGGGGCGAGTAGCCCCAGTTCGTTTTCGCCCGCGGCGGCGCGACCACAAGGGGAGGAAGATTAATATGGTCTGCACCATGGTTGCGGACGTAGAAGAAGGAGTTCTGCCACTTCTTGGCAGAATCCTCGAGCGGGATCTTGGGGAAGTCCGCCCCCGACCGCTTTGAGATGACGGCAGCGCTGCAGTCGGTGAACTCCTCGGCCAACGGGCCCTGCTGCTTCAAGGAGAAGAAGCGCGCCCAGAGGTCGATCGTCGGCTCAACCCCCAGGTACCCCTCGCACAGGGTCACGAAGCCGGAGAGACGAACGATGGCACCGGCGCCAAGATGGTGTGGTTGGAGCCCAAAGAACTCCAAGAACGCATGGAAGAAGGTGCTCGCCGGCAGCCCGAAACCACGCTCGAAATGTGTGAGGAAGACGACGCGCTCCTGCCCCTCGCGCCGGGGCCTCTTCTCGCTGCGCGGCAGACGGACACCAACGTCCGTCTCCCACGGCAGGCACCATGAAGACCGAAGGTAGGTGATGTCATTGGTGGTGACGGTCGAGCCCATCCAGGTGCCCGACGGCAGCGACATTGCCGGAAGAGAAAGAGATGAGATGAACGATGGAGAGATCTCTGCTCGGGGCCGCGGGCGCAGCTGTGCGTCGGTGGCAAAGAACAGAGCAGGAGTAGGGGGACAGGAGGGCGCGAGCGAGAATAATGTCCGCCGCCCCCTTGCCCCCCTCAATTTATAACCCCCAGTTCAAACATGGGGGAGTGGGATCATCTACACACGCCCGTTCCACTGCCCCGCAATAAGTGCGCACGTACATGTGCACTAACTGCTCGGGGAAGTGCAACCGGCCCCCAGACGCCGCAATAAATCCGTGCGCGTGGGCCAAGGGCCCACGGCGGCGGGCCCCGGCCCGTCGCCCGGTCCCGTCACGTGCGTGGCCTGTCAGGCCCCTCCGACTTCCGGGCGCCACGTGGCGCCTGCACGAAGCCCGAGGGATCACTTCAAGATTCGACGGACTCCTCGGTTCCCGCCATGGCCGGGATGCCGCGATCCGGTTTCCGAGAAAACCGACACACAGTGGGTGTTGCCGGACCCGGCGCTCGCAGATTCTGCCTTGCGCAAGGGGGAAACTGCGAAGGCCCACTCATCTGAAGACGGCGGACCTTCACAGCTTCCGGGACTACTGTCGGGGGGATGAACCCTGGGCAGGCAACGGAACCCGGATCCTTTTCAAAAACAGCGGGTCCCGGATCGCCCCGTGAACCGGCATGCGCTTGGCCGGGTTGCTCGACCCGGCAAGGCCCGCAACCCGGCCAACCCCCTCGACTCGGCAAGGTACGTCGCCCCGGCCGCAGCAGCTGGCGCAAGGCAACTCAACCCGGCGCAGCCATGGCTTCCCCAGCAAGCCAACCAACCTGTAGCGTCCACGGCAACACAGCCATGGGTCAGCTCCTGTCCCATCTAGGCCGTACGATGGGACGAGACCTCAACCACCGATGACCAAGACAACAGTGTTCCCTCCCATGCCTATGGTCAGCTGGAGCGTGGCAACAGTCCCCCTTACCTACCCGCTGACCAGGGCTGGCGTGGCAACAATGCTCCCGTCCTCACCGCTGACGACAGCAAGCGGCAGCCTGACGGAGAGCACTGTACACGACTCGACTCGGCCACGCCCTGACGATCGACAAGACTGCGCACAGTCCCCCTAGGCACACGGGGCCCGCACCTAGGGGAACCCGTCGAACCACAAGCCCACAAGCGGGACCCAGCCCGGTACCCCGGACACCGACAATACGGACTCACCGACTCGGCATATTACCATTGTAACCCTCGGTGGGTTGATCTATAAACCCCCCAGGAGCCCATGCCTACAGGGCAGGCCATGCGATACAAGAAGGATACGAGACATATGTAAGAGAAACACATGCAAGCATAGGACTAGCCACCCAACAGCGACACCAGGGAGAAGGAGCAGCCCGAGCCTTGGCCAGCTTCTTTCCTCCTCCATACAACTCCAGGAGCCACATTGTACTATCGATCATCCAACTAAGATCGGCTAGACTAGGGGTGTTATCTCTCCGGAGAGCCCCGAACCTAGGTATGTCCGACGTCCCGTGCCCGCGCATATCAACCTCGCCTCTGGAGCCCACCAGCGCCCTCGAGCCTCCTCCTCTCTTTAGCCATCCCTTGGCATCTGCCATGCGCCCACCATAACATGGGTCCTAGTAGTCAGGGGGAAACATTTTTTTCACGAAATACGGTGGCCCGTCCGGTGGGTCCCTGCTGTCAGGTGGAGGAATAATTATTTTACGCGTAATAAGGAAGCACTTCCTTGCGGACGCCATGGACCCAGTTGTCAGCCTCTCCACGTACTGTACTCTTCCGATGGAAGTCATTCCTTGTCCACGTTGACCACACCGCGCGGAGAGCACCAGGGCGGTGGACGACGGTGATGCCTAGGAAGAGGATGACACGGAGCCGGGGAAGATGCGGTAGTGGAAGCCCTCACGGAGAGGAGTACGAGGGTTCACTGGTTCGGCTGCGGTGTGAGGCTACCGTCGCTACAAGGCCTGATCAGCGGTGGGAATAGTAGGGGCGGTGAGGCCTCCACGGCAGCACAGCCGGCCATAGGAGGCAGGAGCATGCGGCACGACCGGCGCTGCTTTGGGCGACTGGAGCAAGAAGATCAGAGTTTGAAGAAGCACTACGGCCGTTGGATGGACATCGTACGGTCACTGGAGCAAGAATCGTTCATATTGACTAAGTTGACAAAGCCCTGCGTTCCCGTCAACTTAGTAGGCCCACAAGTCAGCCTCCCACCAAGGTGGGTCCCGACTAGCAGGGGGATTATTCATTTTTTGTGCGTAATAAGGAGGCACTTCCGGTGGGTCCAAGCTGAAGTGAGGGGAACGTTTTTTTCGCAAAATACGGTGGCCCGTACGTTGGGTCCCAGCAGTCAGGGGGGAAACGTTTTTTTTCACGAAATACTGGTGGCCCGTCCGGTGGGTCCCTGCTGTCAGGTGGAGGAATAATTATTTTCCGCGTAATAAGGAGGCACTTCCTTGCGGCTGTCGTGGACCCAACTGTCGGCCTCTCCATGTACAGTACTCTTCCGATGGAAGTCGGTCGTTGACCACATTGACCACGCCGCGCCGAGAGCACCATGGCGGTGGATGATGGCGGGGCCTAGGAAGGGGACGACACGGAGCCGAGGAAGATGCGGCAGTGGATGCCCACGCGGAGAGGAGTACGAGGGTTCACTGGTTCGGCTGCGGTGTGAGGCTGCCGTCGCTGTAGAATAACAGGGGCGTGGGTGAGTGGAGGGATGGCCTGGCCAGTGGTGAGAGTAGTATGGGAGCGGTGAGGCCTCCGTGGCAACACAACCGGCCACGGGAGGCAGGAGCAGGCGGCACGACCGGCCCTGCTTTGGGCGGCTGGAGCAAGAAGACCAGAGGTTGAAGAAGCACTATGGCCGCTGGATGGACATCTGACAGTCACTGGAGTATTGACTAAGTTGACAAAGCCCTCCGTCTCAATCAACTTAGTAGGCCCACGAGTCATCCCAACAATATGGTGGGTCCCAGCTAGCAAGGGGGTATTCATTTTTTTGTGTGTAATAAGGAGGCACTTCCTTGCATGCGAAGATATTGCTGGTGGGTCCGACTTGTCCGCGGGGGGAACATTTTTTTTGCGAAATACAGAGGCCCTTCCTATGGGCCCTAGCTGTCAGGTGGAGGAATCATTATTTTGCGCGTAATAAGGAGGCATTTCCTTGCATGCGGCCGTGGACCCAGTTGTCAACCTCTCCATGTACAGTGCACTTCCGATGGATGTCGTTCATTGACCACGTTGACCAGGCCACGCCGAGAGCACCAGGGCGGTGGACGACGGTGAGGCCTAGGAAGGGAATGACACGGAGCCAGGGAATAGTCGGTAGTTGTTTCCCACGCGGAGGAGTACGAGGGTTTACTGGTTTGTCTCTGTCCCCGGAGAATAACAGCAGGTGTGGGTGAGTAGACGGACCGCTAGGCCAGCGATGGGAGTATGGTGGGGCCGTGAGGCCTATGCGGCAGCATAGCCGGCCGTGGGAGGAGGGAGCAGGCAGTCCTGCTGGTGCTTGTTTGAGCGGCTAGAGCATGAAGAGCAGACATTGAAGATGCACGACAACTGTTGGATGGACATCCAATAGTCACTGCTCTTGTGTGTTGACTAAGTTGACAAGGCGTTGCGTGTGCGTCAACCTTTTTTATGAAATCATACGTGTCAACCTGTAGTAGGCACACAAGTCAGCCTCAAATCTGTGGAAAACAGCATACAACCCATCTGCCATTATTTCTAATAATGTACAACCCATTTGCTAATTCTTAAGAATTTTTTTGGAGCCCATCTTCTTTTTGTTAGCATTACACCCCATATTGTGGCCACGGTTAAAAAGTATATGAAATTTTGCATATTTTGCTGCGGTCAACTGTTTTTAATCCCGAAATATTGATTCACATTCAAACTATTTTGAAAAATAATTTATATAAATATAAAATCCAAATAATTGTCCATGCATAAAAATCTTGTAAAAAAATTGAAACTAATTCCAGGTTTGATGTGTTTTAAAAATGTACAACCCATTTCTGGGCAAACTGAATGAAACTCTCCTCGCCTTGAAAGATTTGCAGCCCAGCAGGGCCGATAAAGCAAGTAGGCCTCGTTTGGGTATTTCTTTTAAAAAATAGAACTGGGCTAGCCATTTTCAGCAAAAAAAAACACAACTGGGCTCATGATGTGGTAAACATAAAGAAAACCCTGGCTAGACGGGCCACAGCCCCCGCACAGCCCGGCTCTTACCCTGATCTGTCGCTAAAACAAGTATAAATAACAACTGCTTGTTCCTCAAAAAAACTGCGCGACCTGCTGGGTCCCTGGTGTCAGCCGCTCGTAGTGTAATTCTCTCGTTTATTGACTACGTTGACAATGGAGTGAGCCCCAGATGTCCAACCATTAGGAGGAACCATGTTTTTGGGCTTGTAACATAGAGGTACTTGCTTGCGTACTGCCCTGACGCTGGTGGGTCCCTACTATCATCCTCTCCATGTACAGTCATCTCCTTGTTCCTCTCGGTTGTTGACGATGTTGACAATGCAAGAGGGCGGCGCACTGCGCACGGTGAGCGAACCAAGGCCACAAGGCGGAGGACGATGACGAGACCTCGGACGGAATGAACAGGAGCCATGGAAGATGCGACGGTCCAGTCGCATGCGGAGGGTAGTACGAGGGTTGACTAGTTCGGGTGCGGGTGCTTGTTGGGGCTAACGTCGCCGGAGAATAACAGGATGTGTGGTGGAATAAAGGGAGGGACTGGCCAACATTGGAGGGTACGTACGGTAGGGCGGCGGAGGCGCTGCTAGCCATGGGAGGCGGGAGCAGGCGGAGCCGACGGGGTGGTTTGGTTTGGGCGGCTGGAGGAAGAAGAAGACAAGAGATATAAGATACACGACAGATGTTGGATGTTAATCCAACGGCTGGTAGGCAGAATCGTTTGTTGACTGGCTAGTAAGTTGACACCACCTTGGATAGGCTATTTTCTTGCAGGTCCCAAATGTCAGAATCCAAATCTGTCACAGTCATGCAACATTTCCTATGAAATTTTACAGCCCATTTGATGTGCTAGTTCGAAATAAGTTTGTGGGTGCTGGTGGGGGCTAATCACTTGGCTTCTGTAATGCACAGTTAGCTCAAGCAGCCGGCTAGATTGATGTTATTTCCCTTGGTTGGGATTTGTTATAATATTTCACTCTAAATTAAACGAATGGCAAGCCATTTGCCTTGGTTCAAAGGAAACATGATAGTCACAGCCGAGTTGAAAAGGGCAGGAACATCTAACTCCAGCTTACAAACTGTACAAAAGCATGAGGGTTAATTGTTCATCAGGTTAAAAAAATTCAGGTTGAAAAGGGCAACAACATCTAACTCCAGCACTGTTTTCGGCAGTCACAGTCAAATGGATCGGTCAGGTCCATAGAACGAACATCTTGGGTCGTAAAATTTACTGGATTATGACCACAATATGTTGTAAATAGAAGCCTGACACGTTCAGAAGCTCTTTTGCCCACCTGAAACTCCTCTTTTTTGTTCTTTGACATACCCATCAGTCAAAACCAAGCTGCTGATAAACTTAAGCCTGATGGACAATAGTAACCTCGCATTCAGCAGGAAGAATGTGACAAATCTAGTGTTTGCACGGTTGGCTACATATCATTCTAGCGTTATTGTCTTCAGTCGAATCTCATGAGAAGTGAGAAAATCCCGATGCTTACGAATCCACCGATTGGTTATAACTTTCTTACCCCATCATGTTGCCTAAATAGACATGAAGATTGAAAATAGTTAAGGTCTAAAAAAAGAGTGTCGAAAGAGCAACAGCTGAACGGTTAATTCTAGTACACTATATGTGGGCTTCCAATGTGCGTGAAATTATCACCTTTATATACAACTTCTCCAGACATGGAAAGCATTGCAGCAAGCCAATAATCTTGTCCAGATCAAAACTATTCATTTGGATATATAAGATCTTGACAGAATCTAGCACCATTGATAGGCCATCCATGGAGAAACTCTTCATTGAGCATAAAACATAATATTAGTACAAAATGTGTACTCCAAGATGATATATAACTTATGCGCAAAAATTTAAAATGCAGCTTATGGTTACAAGTGTAGATATAGTACAAAGTACCTGAAGAATTGTGGAGCCAACCACCATATTTAAATGAGCACATATATCATGTATTACACCCAGGGTCTCCAGTTTAGGTGCAGAGAGGACAGTTATTTGCAACAGTGAATAACTAGAATCAAGGATCAACCTTTGAAGTGAAGGGGCATCTTGGATGATGAGCTGCCTTCCGTCAAAAGAAATTCAAATTCTTACAAGGTTAGGCGACTTTGTTTGGAGACAACCGATTCTAACTGTGAAAACAAGCACCAAGAATTCCAGGGTAGGGCAACTAGAGTGGATGATGTTGTGCAATGAGGCCTCCAATATACGAACCCGCACAAGTGAAAGTTTCTTGAGAAATGGGAGTCAAAGGTTTAGTACCAGATTGTCTGGTAGGTAGCACAACGCGAAGGTGGCGGTGTGGAGAGAGGAGGAAAATCGCGAGATGGACATTGGTGCTGAGGGCACAAGATCATGGCATTTGGTATGTGGTATGTGATTTCCAGGAGAATAGTAGAACTCAAGCAGCTGTAATTTTGTGAATTCAGGGGATTTCAGCCAGGCGTCCACCGTGCATGGCATGGTATGCTTGCTCAGGTAGCATGAAGGGATGCAGAGGCTTTGAACGGAGCCCTGGTGGGAGGAGATGATGGCTCTGGGGATTTCAAAAATCATTGAAGAGAGATAGCTGATGACAGTCGAGATTAAGGGGCACGGCGCGCCATAGAGGGCGCCACCAAATTGAGAGGACTTAGGTGCGGCAGCAATCCTTGGTGGGGAGAAGCGAGATGATCTCCCAAGGACGACATCCGTGAGATTGCTGATGTGGTCCACCCGAGATTCTACGGGTTCCTGGGATCCGGTGGGGGCGGGGTCACCACTTTTCCCCGCTCTACCGGGTGCGGTACCTACAACAGGCGTCGCCACTGGCGGGAGCCTCATCTTCTTGGCACTGGGGTCAGCCATCTCCAGTTTCCTCGAGGGCGTCGCGTCGCGCTCACGGATTTGAGTAGAGTAAAAATGACAAGCCTAGTTGTAGTGCAAGTGAAGAATAAGGGGAGCTAGGGTTTTTCTGTAGCAGTGAGGAAGAAGGGGAGCTGGGGTTTTCTATAGGAGTGAGGTGAGGAATTTGGGGGTACGAGTGGAGCGATCTGACGTGAGGTGGGTGGGAGCAAGGAGGAAGAAGAGCACCCAGGTTTTCTTGGGGTGCAGTGTGCTGAGTGTGGGTAGCGCCTCTCATTCAGTAAATATATGGGCTTTTGAATTGATTTTACTATTTACTAGTGTGGATGGGCTGTTTTGTCTTGGGCCCAGAGAAACAATTACTACTAGTACAGGTGGAGACACTCTACAACTAGCCAGAAAAACAATTTCTACTAGTACAGTGGAGACACTCTACCGCTTTTGGCTCCTCCTAGGTCATTGAAACGTCTCCCTCTACTGAATGCCGTTATACTTTTGTTCACCGACATGCGGGCCATGCAGCGCGCGGGCCCAAATGCCATCCACCAAATTAGAAGGCAGTATGCAGGCGGAGAGTCACCCCGGTCGTAGCGCGGCAGTAACGAGCCGTCGTATCACAAAATCCAACCTCCCCGCAATCTGAGTTTGACGGACGAAGCAACCATAATTTCACTCTTCGCTGAATCCCCTTCTCCCTCACTGTCTTCAAGAAAGGCAACACTCGCATCTTCCACTGTTCTTCTCTCCCAACAAAGGGAAGGTAAGCGGATCCGTGATGTTGGTATATTTCGTTCAGAGAAAAAAAGAACTTTTGCAAAGCAGTAACCGATCCTCACTCTCTTTTTTGTTTCATTGTCATTGCGATTGTGTTTTCCTTTCAGTGGTCTCCTAGTATTCGTCAGTTTCATGATGGACCATGGAGAACCAGGCAAAGATCTGCCGATATTGGAGCAGACGCGGGAGGCTGATCCCCACGAGACAGAGAGCTCCAAGAAGATGGAGGCAGCCATCGAGCCAACCCCAGATACGCTCACGGCCACTACTGATATGGTCAACACCCCGTTTGAGGTTACAGCCCCCGTGGCACTACAGGAGCAGTTTTCCCCCTTAGAGGATGTG